>NC_066874.1:16057489-16294989 GCF_022985175.1 Labeo rohita | reverse complement strand
AGAATAAGGCATTAATATGTGCTTTATAGGTACTAATAAACAGTAATATGCATGATAATAAGCACAAGTTAATAGTAAGAACTGGTCCTTAAAGGTGCTGTATGTAAATTTTTTTTTTTTTTTTTTTTTTTTTTCTTCACCATAATACATTTGCAGATATATAGGGAACATGTTAAGTTCACATAGAGTTCCAAAAAACAATCGTACATACACTGTAAAAAATGATCGTGACGCATTTCATGTTTTTTCAATGAAATAACTGTTTCTTCTTAGTTTTTTCTTATCGGTTGTGTACATTACAGTTTTATGTGACATCTAATGTTTTTAAATGAATGTTTATTTCATTGTTTCGTGTGTGTTACCATGATGGTGTTTAGTGTTTGTGTGAATGACACTGTGCACTTTCTGTATATGTTAGTGTTCAAAAGCTGCTTGTGATGAGCTTTGGTTCATCATGTGACTTTCTCAACACCACCTGCTTTTAGTGGTTGTCAATTTATTACAAAGGAACAAAACCGATTTTACTACTTCCATAGGTTGATATATTAACATTATATCAGTTAATAAAATTATGGTATTTAAATGTACATTTAAGTTAAATCCATAAAACCTAAAATGTTGCTACCCTATTTTTTTACGGTAAAATTTTGGCAACCACAGCTGCCAGAATGTTTTTTACACTGTACAGTCAGCCATTCTACTTTGAAAATATGCATTCCGTGTCAGAATGCCTGTTTTTGTTTTAGTCCGTGTGATTCCGCCCACTGCAAGTTTACCCAATAGTATTTTGACCTCCGGGGTTGCCAGAAAGTGGAAAATAGAGTATCGCAGCCATGGAAGTGAGCAAAGAAACTGGGTCAAAGATCGCAGATTGTACTCGACATAAAAAGCCTTGGCATTCATCTAAAAAGCTCTATGACCACAGGCATGTTAAAACGAGGATAAATCAATTCGTCGTCTTCCCTTGTCAGTTAAGCTCATTCCTATTGCATGTCCACAATCTGTCAACCCGCTGGAGAAACAATATTTTGAATTTGGACTGGAGTACTTATTTCAACCGCTAGCTGTCAATATTACATTCGGCACCAAGTGTTACCAATGTGTCTAATTGCTATATTTGCTAATATTTTTATTCAAAGTCTCAATTCCTCAATTAAAAAAAAAAAAAAATTGTGGCAAAACATTAAATTAGAATTCATCTAAAAAAATCCAAAAATTGTCCTGCCCTAATTTTAAAGATAAGGATTACATCATATGACCAGCCATCCCATACAGTTATTTAATTGCAGCATATCAAATTATTATTAGTATTACTACTACTGGTACTACTACTATGGGTTTTGAATATTGAACATTGTGAGTCAGTTGAGCAAAATTATTTATTTTTAAGTGTAAAGATTACAAAATCGAAATAGCTAGCACATCTTTAAATGATCATAATAAAGTTTGACTGGAGCCAGATTTCCGTAAGTCTAATACTTAAAGGGATAGTTCACCATTTTTATCTTTAAAACACAAACCTGAGAGATTTCTGTCCTCTTATCGAAACATTGTAACATTGTAAAAGTAATTAATATGAATCAAGCTGTTTAATCAAATCTTCTGAAGAGACATGATCGTTTATGTGATGAACAGACTTAAATTAGGTGTGAATTCACACATAAACATTGATCGGTAAATGGAAACTCATGTACATGTGCTTGCTGCAAACCACATCGTTCTAATGTGTCAAGTAAGCATATTTGAGCTTCCGTTTACTACGCATATTTGATGTGTGCATGCTGATTAGTGTTTATATTTTGATAAAAGACTAAATTAAATGTGTTTGTGTTATAAACCACTTGATTTAAATTGCTCAAATTGTATGGATTTCTTTTATGAGCTCTTTGCAAACCGTTTGCAGCATGAATGTTTTGGTGGAATGGACTTTTGACAGGAGAGAAATCATTTAAATATCTTCATTTGTTTTTCAAAAATGGAGAAATTGATTTTTGGAACAATATGGGGTAACTGATGACAAGTTTTAGGGGTTCAAACCCTATAGTAACTCAGGAAAAAAAAATAGTTTTGGAAGCAGCTAAAGTCACTATAAGTATTAAATATAAGTACTGTTATTTTTTTAGACCTTGACTCAAGAGCAGAGTTATGCGCCAATAAAGATGAACTTTAAGTGGTTTCCATGGAGACAATCCTTAGTTTAAGTGTTCTGAAATGTAAGTTCAGCCACCAGTTCTTGACCTGAGCTTTGTCTACAGATTTGAGCCTTTTGAAAGCTCATTGAAAAATGCAGTGCTGTGTAGGTAGATTTGAAGGCCTTGCTTGCTTCTTTAGAGCAGGTAATTAGGAACAAGGCTCTAGTGAATCAGAATTGTGTATCCTGATGGCTCTTCTGTGATTTTTATGGGTTCTGACAGAGCTTTTGTGACCTCTGTATCTTCCCGCCTGCTCTGCTTGTCTGCTAATACTGTATGAACATTTCCCTATATTCACTTAGATTCAGCGTCAAGGTAAGAGAGGACAAGTTAACTAGCTGCTGGGCCGCATTCAGATGTGATGAAAGGAACGTCAAAGCAGTGCTACGTGCACCTGCACTCACAATTTCTTCTAAGGAATGTTTACTCAGAAGTAGCGAAATGTGTTATAGCATCCTTGTTTCTCAACTGGCTTCATTTGTAATTAGGACAAATCATTTGTTGTGTTATTGATTTTGGCATGGATGTGATACAGGGTAATGGGGTTTGACTTGAAATAAAGTCTCTAGTACCTAGAAGTCTTCTTTACAACAATGGATCTCTTTGCTGAAATAGTGCTGAAGCATCTTGGAAGCACAGTTCTTCTGGAATTAAGTCTGTCTTAGTTTTTTGTTTCTTCATGAAATCTTGGAGGGACTGGATGATGGTGAGATCAGATTTGTGTGTGAAGCACTGGCTGTTGTCTGAGTCCTTGTGCATACAAAAACCTTACTGGATTATTACAATTAATGACAAAAGGAATGTTTAGTGCCCCTATTATGGATTTTTTTTTTTAACATACCTTTCATGCAGTGTGTAACACAGCTCTAAGTGAATCAAAACATCCTGCAAAATGGTACATATGAAGTGCACTGTGTATCAAGTTATTGTCTCTCAAAATAAAAAGTAGACTCTGAATCGTTTAAACAAGTCATTCTTAAAATGAATCCCAAGCTGTTTCATGTTGACATCAACATGAAACATTAGCATATAGCATATTGCCTGCCCACTTGTTGCGTGACCTGGGAAAACTAAGAGTATGTCAAAAAAACTCCCATCTCATTTTCTCCTCCAACTTCAAAATCGTCCTACATCTGTGCAGAAGTACCAACCCAGTGTTAATGGGGTCATCGGATGCCCATTTTCCACAAGTTGATATGATTCTTTAGGGTCTTAATGAAAAGTCTCTAATATACTTTGATTAAAAATTCTCAATGGTTTTGTAAAACAACACCCTTTTTACCTTGTCAAAATGAGCTCATCAAAATTCTAAGGCGTTGTTCCTTTAAATGCAAATGAGCTCTGCTCACTCCGCCCCTCTCTTCTCTCTGTGGAATGACGATCTTGTTTACTTTAGCCGCATTTAGCCGCGTTTAGCCACTAAACTTCCTAACTACCACGTTATAAGGAAAGATTCATAAAAAAACGCTTATGCTTACTTCTGCTGTAAGTGAAGCTGGATCATGAATGATTCACACGAACATAGACAGATATATGTAAATCGGGAGGCACATTCCATTCACAAACAAATGTAATCTACTGCATCTTCAGCGGCTCAGATGTCTGGAGTAAATGACGACCACTATGTTCATTATTACATCCAGCGACACAACACCTCAATCGCTCAATTAGAGATATTCTTGTCTAACTTACATCCCTGCTTCGGCATCGAAACAAGGAAAGTTACTGGACTGTGACAGCTGGTCTGAGGTAAGAGCTCATGTCAATCAACTATCGTGGGAGCTGCCTCGATTTGAAAAAGGGGATATTATTTTTACAGATCAATTAAAAACCACTGCATGGATTTTTATCATTATAGGGCACATTTGTACATACCACGTACAAATCTATGTGTTTTGCAAATGAAGTTCACTACATAAAGAAAAGTCCTGGAATGTTTTCCTCAAACTCATTTCTTTGGAACTGATGAAAGAAAGACATGAACATCTTTGACATGGGGGGTGAGTAAATTATCAGGAATTTTTTATTCTGAAAGTGGAGTAATCTTTTAAAAATTGTCGCTCTCATGTACTCCGTAGCATGCAAAATCTGTATTTAGTTGTGTGTGTTGTTCATTTAGCACAGCTTGTAGGTCTCTGGCTAACCGGCTAACAGCAATATCTGTTCGCTAGTCTAGAAATGTGTTGATGTATAGTGCATGTTTGTTGTTGTTATTACTTGAAGTTATGATAAAGAATAGAGCAATACATTTGTGTACAAACTGCAGTTCTTTATCAATACATTTCTGTGTTGGGCTAATGCATATGGCTATTTGAGTGTTTAAAGTTCTCCTATTATGCCATTTTAAAGGTTGCTAGTATTGTTTAATGAGTGTCCTAAAACAGGTTTACATGTATGCAAGGTCAAAAAACACTTTAGTTTTCTCCAAAAATAATTAGATTTTACCTCATTTCGTAATGACTCGTGCGAAGCAGTTAGAAGAATCAGTCTCTCTAAACCCCTCCTTTCCGTGAGCCCTCACTGCTGTGATTGGTCAGATGGCGCAGTCCTTTATGATTGGTTTACCGTGTACAGCATGTATTGGAAAACGAAACACCCATTGCCATAACTGAATTTTTTTGCCATACCAATTCGAGGCGGCGTCTGATGATAAAACGGCTGAAGTGGCTGATCGACAAGTTAACACGGACTACCGTGGAAAGTGCTTGCAATTTGCTTATGTAAGCAAACCGAGCACACCTCTACATTGTAAACTTCAACATTTTATAACGCATTAAGCAGCTTTCACACCGAAAGCAGAATGCGCTGGCCGTTGGGTTCAGTGAAGCCCTTCAGAGCACAGTGGCAAAAGTTCAACTCATTCGAACTTTGAGCGTGGAGTGCGTGCCAGTGGTGAAATGAATGGGTTTTATAGCGCAGCGCGTTCTGGATTCAGTGTAAAAGCTGCTTCGTGTGCCATCTTTTATCATTACTCCAACTAATGAGACAGACAGACAGCCAAGCTGCATCAATCACAAATTTTTTGACTACAGTGGGCCCACAGTTGAACAACAGAACTACAGAAGCATGAGTTAGCCATTTAGCAAGACATGTGAAGGGTTGTTACACAACATAACATACACAACTATGTATTTTGAACGATCGCTAGAAAATGCAATCTTTGTAGATTCATCTTTTGGAAGTGAATATAAAACAAACAGCGTAGGATGCAGCGTCTTCTTGACATGATGTAAACCACATGGAAATTGGACTGTGTTTGTGGGCCGGCAAGTTGTTTGCGACGTAGAACGTGGGTGGACATTATGCAAATGTGTTACTTCGTGATGTATGGCGGTAGCAGAATAAGATTCGAATTCCTGACGAATCGTTCAGGCGACTGTGAGCCGACTCTTGTTTTTTTTTTTTTGTTGTTGTTTTTTTGATAGACAATAACTTTATTTATCGTGCACTGTTGGCACTACAACTTTTCAGATAGTTTATGTTCACATACAACTACATGACACACTGCATGAAAGGTCGTATTTGAAAAGGCATAATAGGAGCACTTTAATGTAATGGTGATGGGTGTTCTGTTTCCAACATTCGCTGCACGCAGTAGACCAATCACAACAGACTGGGTCATCAGATTTGCATCAGGCAAAGGAGGAAATAAATCGTTGAGCAAATCATTTGGGAGTTGTTGAACAAATAAGGTAAAAAATAAATGCATGTTTACTTGTTGTTGGGGACTCCCAAAACCAAAATATGAATCTTTCATAATCCATAATAGGGGCACTTTAACAAGCAACATTTTACTTCTGTTCACATCACTATCAATTTGGCAGTATTACCAAATATTTCTCTTTTTTTCTTGGTTTTGCTGCAAGGTTTTTACAGTCAAATACTATTATTATCCTGATATTAATGGAAAATGCCCATCAAGCAGTTGTGTCTCCATTTTTATTCTTTTGAAGAATAATAATAGTGTATGTAATCAAAATTTAGTGTACTGGGGTGACGCTTAATTCCCAGCTGTCTTAGAGAGCGAGTGCAGTTGTTCATGAGCTAGAGGTTTTAAAGTTATACACAGAGCAGGAATGGACATGAGCTGGAAAATCTGCATGGTTGGCGGGATGCATTACTTTCAGTGGGCCTTTCCCTAGAGTACTTTTCCTTCAGGCATTAGTCTTAAATATACCTGAAACTTATTTTCTTCATTAGTTTTCATTGTTTTCCTTTTTGCATGTAGGAAGTAAAACCTTTTGCTGCAGTTACCTGATGATTACCTCGCAATTAGTGTTTATGTCTGTGTGTTTGTTTCAAAGGGAGAATTTAAGTAAATGGGTTTTAAGCAAAAGGGAATATTTTGTCCTGTGGAGTACATAGTGTTTTTTCGTGAGGTAAATTTCTCTTTCTTTGATTTTATAATTTTTTTCTTTTCTTTTGATTTCTTTTCTTGCTTTGTCAGAACAGAGGGACCTAGTGTACGTACAGAACTCTTTGAAGTCTATGTTCGTTGCCGCAGTCTCCTATGTGCCAATGGTCCATCAGACTGCTGCCGAACAAGAACTGCCAGTGGCTTTAGTTTTGTGCTGTTAATCACATCCATTGGGACATATTTTCTAGCACAGATCTTTGTGTGACAGATCAGGGGGAAAAATGTCTACAGGCGTGATTGTTTATGGCCATTTGCTTCATATGTTGTATTTTACACTACAGAAGGTCACTAAGCTGCATTTATTTGATCAAAAATAATGTTAACAGTAATGTTAAATAATAAAATATTCTTAAATATAATGTAATATACTTAAAATAGCGGTTTTGTTTTTGACTAAAAGTCAAAAGTTTTTGAACAGTAAGATTAGTAGTATTATTTTTTTAAGTCTCTTCTGTTCACCAAGCCTGCATTTATTTGATCCAAATATTTTTACCATTTAAAATTTCTATTTTAATAAAAAAATAAAATGTAATTGATTCTTGTGATTTCAAAGCTGA
Organism: Labeo rohita; assembly: GCF_022985175.1. NCBI lineage: Eukaryota > Metazoa > Chordata > Actinopteri > Cypriniformes > Cyprinidae > Labeo > Labeo rohita. Next base: position 16,287,823 of record NC_066874.1, on the reverse strand, counting down.
TTTTTAGCATGATTACTCCAGTCACATGATCATTCAGAAATAATTTTAATGTTCTGATTTGCTGCTCAAAAACATTTATTGTTGTTGTTATTATGTTGAAAATAGCTGAGTAGATTTTTTTTTGTCCAGGTTTCTTTGATGAATAGAAAGTTCAAATAACAGCATTTATCTTTTGTAACTTTTGTAACATTATAAATGTCTTTATCATCATGTTTGATCAATTTAAAGCATCCTTGCTAAATAAAATGATTAATTTCTATAATTAATAATTGTATTAAAGACTGGAGTAATGATGCTAAATATGTAGATTTGATCATAAGAATAAATTGCATTTTAAAATATATTTAAATAGAGAACAGTTATTTTAAATAGTAAAAATATTTCAGAATTTTAATGTTTTTGCTGTTGTGTATCAGGCTTGGTGAGCAGAAGAGACTTCTTTCCAAAAAAAAAAAAAAAAACATAAAAAATCTTACTGTTCAAAAACTTTTGACTGGTAGTGTGTATTTTAAAATGTGTTTTATTTCAGTGATTCAAATTTTCAACAGCCATTACTTCATTCTTCATTGTTACACAATCCTTCAGAAATCTTTCTAATATATTTTTAGTATTGCTGCTCAAGAACCATTTCTTGCCATTTTAATATTTGTGGAAACTGTGATACATTTTTTTTTTTTTTTTTTTTTTTTTTTTTTTTTTTTTTTTTTTTTTAAAGGTCAAAATAACAGCATTTATGTGCTGCAGCAGAAATATAAAAGGCAAAATCAACTATTCCATGTCTCTGTTCATTCGACTGCTGTGGTCCACGATAGGATTGTTCCCTGACGGTGAACAGCTTGATTGAACTGGGCTCCATGATTGTGATTGAATGGTCTACTGTTAGATACAGGAGTAGACCGGTGTGTTGACCTCTTTGTTTGACGTCTGTGCCCACAAGAATATCACGTCTCTCTGATCTCTGATTCAGACATGGCTGTTTCCGACCTCATTCTTGTCCTTACCCAAAAGAACATTAAAAGGACAGTTCACCCCAAAAATGATTTCAGAACTACTCAGCCTCATATTTTTCCAAACCTGTATGAATCTCTCTCTTGTTAACTGCAGTTAGTATCTGGTAGAGTAGCTGAATATTTATGTCAAGTCACTTTGTCAGGCTTCATGACTGTGCACTTTACTGTTTGTCTTCACTTCACTGCGTATAGACATTCCCCCTCTTCCTCCCTTCCACTGTCCTCTTTGCCTTTGTTGCTCACTTTATTTCTGTCCAACTGTGAGGACCTTGTTGTAAGGATAGTTCACCCAAAAATAAATTCTGTCATTATTTATCAACCTTCTTCTCGTTTCAAACCTGTTTGACTTTTCTCTCTTCTGTGAAACATAAAACAAGATATTTTGAGAAACGCCTCAGTGTTGTTTACAATTGAAGTCATTTTAACTTCACAATGAAAGAATTTCAATTATGGCTGAACTATCCCCTTTAACAGGGTCCTCACAGTTGAACAGAAAAACAGGAGGGAACATTTGCCAACATTTCATGCCACTTCAGATGTTATTGTTGGTATTTAAAACAGACTGAGTTGGAAGCTGAAAGACGGAGCACTTTCCAAGAACCTATCCTACAAACATACAGCATACAACATACAAATGTATCTACATTTATTATATATATAAATAGGATTATGGTCCCTCTTTTTGTGCGTGTGTTTGTGTGCAAAGCTTTCATTTATAGCTTCCTCTCTTGCATTTATTCCATCTTATTATATGCATCAGTGCACATTGTTTTTTCCATGTAGGTTTGAAATAAGACCTTTCAAAGGTCATTAGTGGCTCTTGGAATGTGGAATTTTTGGGACGGTAATGAATTAATCATGAATGGCTCTCTGTAACACTCAAGCTGAGTAATTCGGTGGAATTGTCATGGGGCATTGTGGTTCCGATTTGTGAAAACAATAGTTTCTTTGTCGCTATACAGATGTAGCTTGCTTTAGTCCTCTGTGTATATATTATATAGGTTATGTCTATATGGAATGCAAACAGATAGAGTTGTCTGTGTTTTGCTTTAAATTATGCTCGGAGCGAGTGAGAATGAAAACAGTCGGCGCTCAATGTGTTTGTGTTTCTGTGTAATGGGAGCTGTCCTAAAGACTCTTTTACACTAATGATGTGTGTGGTGTCTGTTTCATCTAATGTGAACCCTAGGGTCACTGCTCCTATTTTAGTACATTATTCTGTACTCATGTCGTGCACAAACACCATATTTAAAGGGATGGTTCAGTCATTCCTAAACCTTAAGGTTAATATATTATTAATTTTAAAAAGACATTTGTATGTTCACGGTTCTCTAATGTTGGTTAATGATCACATGCACGTGTTTAAGAAATTATTTTAGTTTTAATAATGTACGTTCTGATGCAGAACAAAAGAGGATAAATTTTGACCTGGGATAGTTCATCAGAGGTCAAACTGGGATAGTTATTCCAGAAATGAAAATTGAGGGTTTTTTTTTTTGATCAGACTTGCATTTTTTTTTTTCCTAAACAGAATAACTTGCTTTCTGCTGTGAAGCATGATGCAATAAATGTAGTTCTTATGATTCATGCACTATTGCAGTCATATAATAGCTTTGCTGGAGGATAGACTGACATTTAAGTTTTTCTGTGAAAATTTTCCCTTAAATCTTGCTTGACAGTTATGGTTACCATTTTCTTTCACTTTATGTGAAAATCAGCTGGAACATTCTGCTATAGACGACATCTTTTGTGATCCCTTAGAATCACAAGAGTATGAAATAAGAAAATGAGTAATAAATACATGTAAGGGCTCCATGATTTGCTATGCTAGTTTGTAGGGTTGCACAATTTGGCTCAACAATAAAAATACTGCTATATTAGTATTTTAATGTTTAAAATTATCTTATGGCAGAAAGAAAGAGAGAAAAATAACTATTTTAATAGATTGTTGCACCGGTGATGCACTGATTGTTATTTTCTTGGCCGATTCCTATATATATATATATATATATATATATATATATATATATATATATATATATATATATATATATATATATATATATATATATATATATACATACACATATATAAAAATATATATATGTGACCCTGGACCACAAAACCAGTCTTAAGTCGCTGAGGTATATTTGTAGCAATAGCCAAAAATACATTGTATGAAATTATTGATTTTTCTTTTATGCCAAAAATCATTAGGGAATTAAGTAAAGATCATGTTTCATGAAGATATTTTGTAAAATTCCTACTGTAAATATATCAAAACTTAATTTTTGATTAGTAATATGCATTAGTAAGAGCTTCATATGGACAACCTTAAAGCTGATTTTCTCAATATTTTGATTTTTTTGCACCCTCAGATTCCATATTTTCAAATAGTCGTATCTCTGCCAAATATTGTCCTATCATAACAAACCATACATCTATGGAAAGTTTATTTATTCAGCTTTCAGATGATGTATAAAGCTCAATTTCGAAAAATTGACCCTTATGACTGGTTTTGTGGTCCAGGGTCACATATATATATATATATATATATATATATATACACATATATACAATTTTTTTTTTTTTTTTTTTTTTTTTCTTCGAGTGACCTGCTGATACTAATTTTTGCTGATTCTGATTTTCTTTCTAAGAGCTATAGTTGACAGCATCCAAAAAAAGTGTACTTTTTTTTTAGTTATTCCAGTTATTTTTTCAGTAATTCCAGTCCCTGGCTGGGCGATTGATGCATCTCTACTTTTTTACGAAACGATATTGATTCTTCAGTCTCACAAATTGATTAGTCTAGCCTGTTTTCAGTTAATGAACAACATTGTAGCACACCTCCCATCCAATAAATCGCAATAAGCTTTGTGCTTTACTTTTGATATGAAACAAAGTGTCAGATTTATTACAGAATTCAAACAATTTTTAATGTGGACAGATCGCTGTAGCGTTTCTGTATAATAGAAGCCGATGCGCGAAGCATCTTCACCACTTTAATAACAGTTTCAGCACGAATAAACATTAATAAATATCCGAAGGTATGTTAAAAGAAAGAGTACAACTTGCCGAATTCCTGTCTAATGTAATCGTTCAAGCTACACAAAGACTTCAGTATAAGAGCTTGTAAACAATGTCACGTAAAAACAACAAAAAAAACAACGTATACTGTCACTATAAACTCTATATTTGGAGTTAGTTAGCTAGAAAAAATGAACTCTAGAGAGGAGCATTTTGCTAAATATATTCACCATATAACACATCCATTATAATTTTTACAGTTCTTCAATATTCAATTTATTAAATTGTTTAAATGTTTTTAAAAACATAATAGAAATATTATGTAATTGTAACTTTATTTTTATTTAAAACTTAACTGAGTGTAATTTAAGTGTCTGTATACAAATCACTTAAAGGGATAGTTCACCCAAAAATGAAAATTAGCCTATTATTTACTCACCCTCCAGGCATCATATGTGTATATGACTTTCTTCCTTCAGAGTTATATCTTTTGGAGTTGTTTTAAAAATTATCTCTTCATCAGTCCAAAACAAGTCCAATAAAGTGCCTCACATGGCTCCAGAGGGTGGATAAAGGCCTCCTGCATTTTGTAAGAAACATATCCATATTTAAAATGTAAAAATCACTTCAATCTAGCTTGTTCCAACTGGTCGTACATGGAAGCAGCTCTGGGTGGATGACGTAGGACGTCAGCGTTGTGCATACGCTGATGAGTCTCGCACAAACCAACCTTTGTTTACAAGAGCAAAGAAAGCAAAATTTCCTTATTTTAGCAATGGAAAACCAGTCTCATCTTGGTTTATATCAAAATCCTCTGACATTTCTTTACAAATCCTCGTTTTGAACTTCTGATTCGTGCCTGGTCCTACCTCCATGGAGCATTTGTGTTCATCACTTCTGAGCAGCGCATGCACAATATGGACGTCTTACATCATCTGCCCAGACCTGCTACCTTGTACGACCAGTTGGCACAAGCTAGATTAAAGTGATTCTTATGTTTAAAATCTGGATATTTTTCTTACAAAAATGCATTGATTCGCTACAGGAGGCCTTTACTCACGCCCCCAACCCCCCCAGAGTTGTGTGAGGCACTTTTTAATTACGGATGCACTTTATTGGACTTGTTTTGGACTGTTGATAAGAGACACCCGCCCATTTCAATGATAAAGCTTGTGAGAGCCAGGATAATTTTTAATATAACTTTGATTGCATTCGTCTGAAAGAAGGAAGTCATATACACCTAATATGCCTGGAGGGTGAGTAAATAATGGGCTAATTTTTCATTTTTGGGTGAAGTATCCCTTTAATATTATAGTAATGTAGTACCAACTGTATATTTTACAGAATTAGTTTGTCATGTACTGTACCTAAAATATATCCAGAACATTCAATATTGAATCAAATCGAATCAGAAATCGAATAAAGTCGCAAGCTTGAGCATCAGAATAAAAAAAAAAAAATGTTAAAAGTGTGTCAAAACCCAGCCCTTGTAGTTCTATTTTAAAATACAATTCACTTTCAAACATCAAGCTTTTATTTTGCTGGAAAACTGCCAGAAAAACCCTTAAAGCTTCTCTTCTGTTGACAACAGCTGGTTTTTAAGTGCTTGTTTATAAGCTTGGAAAGATGCTGCACATGTTGCATTCCCAAATGCACATTAGACGTAACCCAGCATAACTATTATATACTCCATAAGATGTTTTTAGTTTTATTTCATTTAATTAAGGCTTCAGTTAACATGAGAGTGTGTGATTGATTATAATTCTGCTTTTGGGGTAAACTGTTCCTTTAAACAATGACTTTTGTCCAATAGGATTCAAATAGGTGGACAGACCTGCTTTGATTTGTATTCTAAAATTTGACCGTGGATGGCCAGGTTTGCACTGCATTTCTAATGTGGCATCTCAAGGCAGGAAGTGGCAAGGTGAATAGAGGAAGTAAGAGTGACAGAGAGCTGAAAATAGCCTGTGATTCAGAGATGTGTCTGTAGAACATTCATCTAATGCTGTGATTCTTCACACACCAGACTGACTTGATACGCTCAAGCTTTAGATTTGTAGGTCGTAATGAAGAATGTTACCGACAAATGCGACAGTTTTCCTGGTGCAGTCACAGGGAGGTTATGTCAGATTAACAACTGATAGATACTGAAACATAAAGCAAAGGTCCAAGATGTACCTTCTTTTTTAACAACTGCAGCATCCGATTTTCTCGAAGCTGCACGTTGGTCACAGCAAAGAGAGCTAGAATGGAAAAAGACGAGGGAAAGGAAATTGGCTCACAAAGTTCCTTAAGGGAAGGGAAGTAGATGGGAGAGAGAGAGAGAGAGAGAGAGAGAGAGAGAGAAAGCGTCCCAGTCTGTTGGGAATAGTGCATGATGGACAGTCAGAAAGAAATGGCAGAGGCACATACATTTTCTCTCCTGTCATGGAGAGATTAATCTTAGGTGTCAGTTGAATTTGCCTCAATATTTATCATTTATTGCACGCAGGAGCCCACAATGAACTGCTGAAAACTTTTGATGCTTGGAACTGCAATTTCCACAGAAATAGAGTTGGATGATGTGCAGCACATTAAAATCGACCCTCATGCATGATTTATGAGGAAGAGTAAAATTGACTGCAGACACTGAAATTTGTTTTATTGGAGCTGAACGTAATTATGCAAGGTTGATGTAATAATCTTTGTTGAGAGGAGTTTGTGTGCCTTGGATTAAAAAAAAAAAAAACTATGAAGTCTCCACCGTTTTCTTTATGTAAATTCAGTGCTATGAACGGTTCTTTCATCCGCTTCATTTGCAGGAGTGCTCTGTGACTCTGGGGGCGAGCGTGTTTCACAGAGCCTATCAACACTACGGTTGACCGCGGCCTTCAGTCATTCTGTCAGGTTGAGAGATCCATTTCGCCCTGTGTGAATTCTCACCCTTTACAGGCTCAGGTTCTTTAAACATTTACATTGCACTCCATTTTGGACATGCTGGTTATTTTAGTACGAGGTACACTTCTCTGCTCAGTTTTTTCCTCATCCCTTTCGGTAGTTCGTCCAAGATTTACCCTCATGTTGTTCCAAATTTGTGTTGCTTGAACCTATGAAACAAATTTTGAAGGATGTACAGGTCGCTTTTGAGCTTTCAAGCTCCAGAGTGGGTGCAAAAGCATCTAAAGAACTGTCATAAGTGATTTATACGGCTTGTGTACTGTGTCATAGCTTTATACATTTGGAAAATTTAGTAAATTTGTTATTCCCTGTAGTGTTAGGCAATATTCTTAATTGACATATCATTCCATCGTCACCCTGTGAGATTGCAGATACATGATATTATCATGCTAATTTATTTAATTATTTACTTAGAGTTTCATTGCCGGAAAGTGAACCAGCACCAGCATAAGGCTAAAAGCACCCTAATGTTTGACTGAATTTGTATTTGAAGAGCAGGTCATATGGTATTTTAAAGTGTCTTAATGTTGTGTTGGAGTCCCCTACAACAGGTTTAAATACTCAGTGTTTTCGAAAGGATTCGTTCGAACAGTTCTAAGCAGAAGGTCTGTAAACGCCTCCCTTCCATAATACTACTCTGCTCTGATTGGTCAGCTGGCCAAGCCTGTTGTGATTGGCACAGAGAGGAGTACTCGAGCAAGTTAGCAAGCGCTGGCATCAGTGTTGCCAAGTATGCGGTTGGAGCAACCCCAGTAACGTCATATTTAGCCCCTGGAATGTGAATTTACCAGGGGAACCCTGACAAAAAAATGTGTATTTACACATTACACATACGAGGGGAATTTTACCCCTCGAAATGCGATTTTGAGTAGTAGTAACATTATGAGTAGCAGTTGGGTGGGTTTTGTTGTGAAAACCTGGCAACCCTGTCTACCATTGACAAAGCATGCACCGAAACAATAATATAGTGCTCCAATCGTTTCTTAAAATAATTACATAAAAACATATTTAGACACTTATGCAAGCGAATTGTGCCAACAGCTAAAGAAAACTGTAAAACTGTAAACGCATAACAAAACAATAACGGTGGATACATTAGCCGAATGCTAACGTGACTGACTGATGTATATCGGTAACAGGCAGAAGATTTGAAAATATAACAGTTTAACTATTTGTTTTTTGTTTTTGAGAGACAGTGTCTTTGTTTATCATGCACTTCTTTTGATTAACAACTTTGCAGACTGTTTACAATGAAGGATAGCTATGTTACAAACTGCAAAAAAAAGATATTTTGCAAAAACCTATATGACCTGCTCTTTAACATGGAAGCAATTTAATAGAAACATTGTAAGTTACTAATTATAATGCTTACATTTTCTCAGTTATTCAAAAAGCAGCTACAGAAAATGAGCCAAAAACATTTACATTACTAAAGAACATGACTTCAGTCTAGTGTGAGTATTATGTCTTAGTACAATAGTTTGAGTTATGCAAATCGTTCTCTTCATTTGCCTGCCAATGTTCTTGTATATATGTATACACACACCTTAACCGAAAGTTATTTGCCCATTTACCCCTAGCCCAAATAAGTTTAAAAACATAAAGGGGTCATTGGATGCAAAGTTCACTTTTACATGTTGTTTGAACATAAATGTGTGTTGGCAGTGTGTGTACACAGCCACCCTATAATAATAAAAATCCACCCAGTGTTTTTTATTTAATCTGTGAAAATAATTTCCCCTTTCTTAAAATCAAGCCATTCTTAGCATCTTGTCTGTGTGACGACACACCGACAGGGGCTGTTCCCACGATAATTGATTGACATGACCGTCTTACCTTAGACCCGCCTTGAATGAGCAGTAACACTCCAATCACCATTGTTTCTATCCCAGAACAGGGACATAGACAAGAATGGCTCCTAAGCAATTGAGGTGTTCTATTGTTGGATGTAATAATGAACATAACAGTCATCATTTACTCCCGACAGCCACTGAAGATGCAGTGGATTAAGTTTGTTTGTGAAGGGAATGCGCCTCCCGATCTAAACAAATGTTCGCGTGAATCATTCGTGATTCAGCTTCACCTACAGCAGAAGTGAGTATAAGGGTTTTTTTATGAATCTTTGCAGTCGCCTTTCCTAATAAAGTGCTAGGTAGCAAGTTTTGTGGCTAAACGCTGCTAAATGAGGCTAAATGTGGCTAAAGTAAACAGGCTCGTCACTCCACAGAGAGAAGAGAGGGGCAGGGCGAGCAGAGCTCACTAACATTTAAAGCAACATCAACCAGAACAGGATGATTTTTGCAGAGCTGATTTTGGCAAGGTAAAAAGGGTGTTTATTACACTACCATTGAGAAATTTTAACCAATGCATGTCATATTCTTTTCATCAAGACCCTAAAGAATTGTCAACTTGTGGAAAATGGGCATCTGATGACCCCTTAAAGGGATGTAACATTTATGGGGGCTCGTCCGGGATGAAGAGTGACAGACTGATGGACCAATGGAATTTGGAACACATACAAACATTACATTACACATAACTTAAGTATGTAGCAACATAGGTGACAATTTTAAAAAATATAATCAGTGAAGCTGTTTACACCGAAAACAGTGTGTTTCTGCTTCCACTCAAAATGGGCATTTTGAAAATTCTGTATTGAACTGTGGGGTATTTTGAGCTGAAAACTCACAGGCACATTCTGGACTTATATTACATATTGTAAAAAGGGGCACAATAGGTCTCCTCTAAATAGTAAATAATTTGGCAAAAAAATCAATCTGATTTCACTACACAAGTTATACGCATTCCTTTCATGAGGTTTTTATCGTGCTTTTGGGTTCTTTTTGGTATTTGAAATCTCCCGTGTCCATTCATTGTAATTACTTGGAATTGCATGTCAAATTCATTCTTTTAAATTTCTTCTTTTCTGTTTTATAGAAGAAACAAAACTGTTCAGGAAAGTAACCAGTTTGGATAAGAAAGTGATTAAATGATGACGGATGTATCATTTTTGTATGACCTATTTCTTTAATGTCTTTTATTTCAGTAAAATGTGAATTAGTTCCCATAGGGCTAATGTTTTGGCGTGAGTTGGGATGAAGATTCCTGCTGTAGTGTCCCATCATGCCTTTTTCTGTCCACTTCAGATGATGCATGAGCTGGTAGCAGTGCCAGGAAGCTTGTCGCCTGTCAAGAAATCAATAGGCCAATTAGCCATTGCGGCCCTAGTCAGACAGGGGGGCTGTGCTCCACAGATCCAGATTGGGTCTTTGCCAGTTTGGCTGGGTTTGAAGCACAGTTTGTGTTTTGCTGAGGGTTAATGCTGAGGTGATGGTCTTTAATTTGGGCTGTTTACTGTCCAATTGATTTGGTGAGTTGCTGTCTAGACAGAAGCACAGTTTCAATCAGCTGATGTCCTGGGTAATTCGGATTTGCTCTATGCGCTCTGACACTGGTACGTGACTTAGGATTGATTGCAGTGGCCTAGAAAAAGAGGTGTATGGGCTGTGTAAATTTGGAAAAAGAGAGAGGGAGATGCTGTTTGCATTAAATATCCACAGCCTAGCTGATAAAACTTCATTGATCACTAAGAAGGCATAGGTAACCTGTCAACAATTTTATGTTTTATGTTTTATACACAGTAGATAAGTGGCTGTTCTAATTAATGTAATTACATGTACTTAATAAAAAAAGCCAAAAATACAATTCAAAAAAGCTAAACGAAACTCTATTTATTTGATCAGATATACACTAAAAAACAGTAATATTCTGAATTTTTACTATTTAAAATTAGTGTTCTATTTGAATATATTTTAAAATGTAACTTATTCCTTGTGGTGGTGAGTCTGAATTTTCAGTAGCTGTTTTTAATGTAATCAGTCCTTAATATAATTACAATGATTAATATTATTAGTCTTAATATGAATAATATTATCAATGTTGAAAATCAATGCAAATCTGTGTTACATTTTTAGCAAGAAGAAGAAAAAGAAATAATCGTGAGGATGCAGTTGGTTGCATTTTATTTTGTGATTTTTCTGACTTGATTAACTTGACCTATACTGAGCAATGCTATTAACATAAAATCCATGCCTCCAACACTTTTGGCACCACTAGCACGCTTATCATTGGCAGACAGACAGAAACAGAAGTGAGATGAGCTGGCGGGGAGGGAAGCTGTTACCCACTGGGACACAAATCTGTAGTAGGGATGGACAGGATTGTTGTCGATGGACTAGTCATTTAATTAAGTATTTTATCTAGATTTTAGTCAATATTAAAATATTTTAAGCATCACTGGCTTAAAGGGGGTTGAATTCGGAGACGCTTCTCAAAAAGATTGATTGGCTGACAGTGTGTTGTCTTTTTTTTATATATTATAAAAGCAGTTGCATGAATCTGAACGTTTGACACATTAATGAAAACATCAGTAAAAACACTGACCGCATATACCCCTCCATGTTTACTAGTACAACACTGGCAGGCATAGCCATTTTAGAGGTCATTTCTGGTTAATAATGTCACAGAATGTACCGGTATTTTGAAAGTGATGTGTGAATATTGCTTTACCGGTAAAAAGATGGAACATCGTTGCCTATGTGAATAGCACATTTTTGTAAAACAGTAAACACTAATCGTTTTCGTACACAGTTATGATTACAGCCCCATATGTTTTGCTTTTCAGACGTGACAAGCTTGCTCAGTAGCTCAGCCGGCAGGGAATTAGACTCACGATGCGGAATCCTTGGGTACGAATCCTGTAAAAAACATGACTCACGATGAAAGAGCTGAAAGATGAGAGATCAAAAAACGAGCTAAAACAACATGCTTGTGATTGCATTTTTGCATCACATTTGCTTTTGTTCATACTGTCAGGTAGGTTTAGGTGTAGTGCAGATGGTATGTTATTTCAAAACGTCACGGAGCATTAGTTATAGTAGATTAGCCACTCAGTGGACATTTTAAGTCTGCATACTGCATACATATGGTACATAAAGTATTCCATATATATGTTAAAGGAGAAGTCCACTTCCAGAACAACAGTTCACAGATAATGTACTCACCCCCTTGTCATCCAAGATGTTCATGTCTTTCTTTCTTCAGTTGTGAAGAAATTGTGGCTTTTGAGGAAAATGTTTCAGGATTTTTCTCCATATAATGGACTGATATGGTGCCCCGAGTTTGAACTTCCAAAATGCAGTTTAAATCCGCCATCAAATGATCCCAAATGTGGTTGTAAACGACCCCAGCCAAGGAAGAAGGGTCTTATCTATCGAAACGATCTGATATTTTTATACAAATAATGCAATTTATATACTTTATAATGTTAAACTCTCGTCTGGTCTTGCTCTCCCTGAACTCAGTGTATTTTAGCTCAAGACAGTTAGGGTATGTCGAAAAACTCTGACCGTATTTTCACCCTCTCCCTAACCCTAACTTCAGCAATCATTTCAAAATCATCCTGATTTTGAAATGGAGTTGAAAAACTCCCATCTCATTTTCTCTTCCAACTTCAAAATCAACCTAAATCGCTGCAGAAGTTCCGACCCAGTCTTTGCAAAGTGAACATGCAAAGAAGATCAAACACCCTTAACAAAAAAGGTAAAACAGCGATATAGGACAATTTTGAAGTTGAGGGAGAAAATACAGTCTGAGTTTTTCAACATACCCTAACTGTCTTGAGTTAGAATACATAGAGTTCAGGTAGAGTAAGACCAGGTGAGCGTTTGACATTAAAAAGTATATAAATTGTATTATTTTTATGAAAATAACCGATTGTTTCGATAGATAAGATCCTTCTTCCTCGGCTGGGATCGTTTACAACCACATTTAAACTGCATTTTGGAAGTTCAAACTCGGGGCACCATATCAGTCCATTATATGAAGAAAAATCCTGAAATGTTTCCCTCAAAAAACATAATTTCTTTATGAAGAAAGAAAGACAGACGTTAGGCTATGTTTACAGGACAACGTAGTCAAAAACTGAAAAGTTTTCCCTTGCATTTTTCAAACGTTTCACATATACACAACAACACTCAATTGCATATGCCAGGCCAGTAGTTGACGCTGTCACCTTGTTAGTAAACAGTACCTGTAGGGAAGTAAAATCGACACGTACTGCACGTCTACATACCTAACACATACTGTGCACGCACATGACATCGCCGTTTTCAAAGAACCCAGTATTGGGTGTTTACTCTTGGAAATGATAACGATATCATGATATCAGGCTAGACTGGCGAAATCAGGCAAAATGCATAAAGTTTCTAGTTTTTGGCTGAAAACGTTGTTGTATAATCGCCCCTTAGACGTTTATCACATTTTATAAAGTCACATACGGTAAAGGCTAGACTCTGAATCACCAGTTGCGGAATGTAAAGCTACAATTAAAATATACCATAAAATCTTTTTTTTATTTCCCTGTAAGCCATCATCGGACTATAATTTGTCTGTCAGGCCCTGTGCTCTGAGAGTCTCCAGTGAGTTCAAATGGAGATTTCTGCATTCAATAAGAGATGAGAACACTCAGAAAGATGGAGCTGTCCAGCCAGATGGCTCCATCAAATGCCTGTAGTCACTTTGCCTCATCTTTCTACTTCTCTCTTTCCCGGTCCAGCTCACTACCAGAGTGAGTTTGTTTCTCCAAGTCTACAGCCTACACCAATAGATTCAAAGTTGTGGGTGCAGGTATGGATTGTTTGTTGTCCAAAGACTCAGATGCTGTGTTATGATGGACGTGTAGTTAAGCTACTCTCAAATGGGACAGCAAAAGGAGAGCAGCATCAAATGTAATATTAACATATGCATTGTTTTTAATTAAAAAATGGTGATTAAAGGATTAAAGGAATAAAAATTTCCTGATAATTTACCCACCCCCATGTCATCCAAGATGTTCATGTCTTTCTTTCTTTGGTTGAAAAAGAAATGTAGGTTTTTGAGGAAAGCATTCCAGGATTTATCTCTACATAGTAGACTTCAGTGATTCAGCTTTTATGAGCTCTACATGATCCCAGCTGAGGAATAAGGGTCTTATCTAGCAAAACGATTTTCTAAAACAAAAATTAAACTGTATGTACTTTTAACCACAAATGCTTATCTTGCACTAGTCTTCACACAGTACATAGTTGCATTGAAAAAGTCACATGCATTTAATTCTTTGCCTGTGTACTTTGGTTCAAAAAGGAAGGGTAGGGAGAAAAGCTCTCATTTTCTCATTTTCTCCTCCAATTTCAAATTCGTCTGACGTTATTTTCATTTTTTTTTTTTTTTTGTAAAGGGCGTTTGACTTTTTGTGTGTTCGCTTTGTAAAGATTGGGTCAGTACTTCCGCCTACATCACGTGCATTATGTTATGCCTAGTGCAAGCATTTGTGGTTAAAAAGTATATAAATTTGAACTAGATATATAGCTAGTATATGAATTGTTTTGCTAGATAAGACCCTTTTTCCTTGCCTGGGATCGCCTTTTGAAGCTGCATTGAAACTGCAGTTTGAACCTTCAACCCACTGGCCACCACTGAAGTCCACTATATACAAAAAAAATCCTGGAGTGTTTTCCTCAAAAACCGTAATTTCTTTAAAAAAAGAAAGTAAGCAGTGTTGTTTGTATGATAGGAAGAGATCATAGTGTTTGATGGTGGCAGTCAGAATAGATCCCTAGTAGTGCTTTTTAGGACAGTTGCTGAAGTTGCTCCAGGTTTAGAACCACATTAATATATTAATGATAGACTTTCTGCTACTGCCTCCAGTGCTGTGAGAACAAGCCTAAGACCAGAGTTTCTGTGTCAGTCTTTGATGCTTTACGATTGAACCACTGATGTCACATGGACTATTTTATCAATGTCCTTACTACCTTTCTGGGCCTTGATTGTGGTAGTCGCATTGCTGTCTATGCAGGGTCACAAAGCTCTTGGATTTCATCAGAGGTATCTTAATTTGTGTTCTAAAGATGAAAGAAGGTCTTACAGGTTTTGGGTAAGAAATTAATGAGAGAATTTTCATTTTTGGATGAACTGTTCCTTTATCCGTTCATGAACATCATGACATCTTACAACCTGAACTTCATCTTGTCATAAAATGAGCAAATTATTTAATATTCCACAAGTTGGTTTTGTTTCTTTGTTTCTTTGTTTGTTTTGCTGCATGTTTCTCTACATTTTGGGGCAATTTCATTAGACCATCAATTAGGGCTGTGTATTGCCAAGAATCTGGCGATACGATACGTATCATGATACAGGGGTTGCTATATGATATGTTGCGATACACTGCGATACTATAAGCAAGGCAATATATTAGGATATTTCTTATTTTAAGAATATGATATACTTTAAGGAAAGCTGTAATAAGAACACACCACCATATGCAAACCTTAGCAAAAGGTAAACGAGTAAAGGGGGAAAATAAAATGCCTGCAGGATTCTTTAGTCATTAAATATAAAAAAGGTAAGCTTTTATAAACAGATCATACATATTTTTAGACCCTGCTTTAAAGGTTCACAGTTTAACTTTACAATTGCAGCAAAAGCACTGGCATGTTCTAAGATCAATCAGTGCAAGTTTCTTTAAGGTGAAACTGCTCAGACTTACATTTTAGTCTGGGACTAGGCTTAAGCCTGGTCTGTGAAACCGGAGGACAATGCCATAACATTTTGATCTGAACTTAGAAATTACATCTGCTTAATATCAATGAAAAATAAAGTGCTTGCAGGAATCCTAAAGAAAACAAAATAGTTGTAAAACAATAAAATAAATACATGTAGTGAACAGTCTCAGAACTTCTCAGAAGTTTTGGATTTCGCAAGTTTTCAGTTTGTATTTATGTTCCGCGTGGAATCGCCAAGACCACGGCGCGAGCACAGCTCCAACTGCACAAGACGCCCCCCAAAACAAGAGAAAGCGACGAAATTGAGAGTGAGCGACTGCCGCTCCCAGTGTGAAGACCGCGCAGCCACCACCCCTCCGTAAAGCAGAAGCACCCCGTGGCCAGTGAAGCCGAAATGACGCCACACTTCAACTTTGTACACCGAGGCGGGAGCAGGAAATATTCTTTCATCCTCCATTACTAGCAGCAACTATATTAACAATAACAATAGTGGCAGGGCCTTTATGCTAATATTTCCTGTCACTGTTTAAGTTCAGCGATAAGAAGACTGCCATCTAGCAGTCGGAGTTAAAAAAACTCAAAACGAAGCATCTGCCATGAATCTTGTATATATTTTTAAATATCGATATTTCGTTTTTGAGAATCGATACAGTGTCGGCAAACAAAATATCACGATACTCATGTGTATCGATATTTTATTACACCCCTACCATCAATACATAATTGTATATCCTTAATGATAACGGTATTGATTTTTTTCAAAATATCTCCTCTGTTTTTCATCTGGTGGGCTAAAAAAATCCCGCAAATTAACGTTAAACGAAGATCCTGAAACATAGGTTCAGTAATATCATGAAGACCCTGATCATAAACTCTTCCTGGGGGAAGTAACTGCCTAAGCTGCCTAACAATCACCCAAAACACCCTAGCAACTGTATTACAAAGCCTTGCCAAGCATTATGGTGGTAAATCTTGATTTGGGGAAAATTAGAAATCTCTAGTTTTTAGAAAGAAGGGTTGAGAACAGGCAGAGCTGACGATGTACAATTTCGTGTGCCTGTTTATTAATCCGGGCAAGAGTTTTGTTATCTTGGCGGAGGTTTGTAATCGACGAGCTTGAGGCGTTCTCATAGAGGATTGTGTTAACTAGATATCCAATGAAATGGTTTTTCATATCTATTAGCTATCAGGGCTTTGAGACGCAGATGTTCAAGGAAATTGCTACCCACGCGAACAGCCTTCAACATGAGTGCGTAACAGATACAGTGTGACCAGTGCATAATGTAATACTGCTCTTTTCATATTGTTTATGTTTTACTGCTGTTGAGAGACTGAGGGGGAAAAAAAAAAGAAGGAAGGATGGCTTTGGCTCAATAAACTGGGAGGATGTCAGGTTGGCCGCAGCCGCAGGAGCTAAATGCCACCTTCCTAATTAGTCCCAGGGGTCCCCGCAACCTGCTGGCCTGAAGAGAGGCATGTCTCCATCTCTACCATCAACAGCCTCTCCTCACCTTCACCCTTCATTGATCTCTCAATCATGTGCGTCATGCGGCCAGACTGGGATGAGAACCATCTGAGAGAGTCATGAGATGGCCCTCTTTAGCCCTGTTATATAGCACACAGCACCCTCACACTGACCCGTTTTATTTCATGAGCCAGTGCTCATCCTCACTCAGCAGACTAATGGAGTGTTTAGAGCATTTCTGTGATCTCTATTATGGGCCAACTATAAGTGACACTTGAGTGTTCTCTAGATCTCATTGAAACACAGGAGGCTCTTTATTATGTATGTTAGTTTCAAGGACGTATAAGAACAACACTTCTAGGATGGCTTTGTCAGCCATAGAGTTGTCCTTTATGGATTTTTGCATTTTTTTAAATGCATTTTTCAGTGTGCAGTAATGGCACCCTGGTTTCTTAAACCACTTTTGTCACATGGGCTATTTTATTGATGTCCTTACAACCTTTCGGGTCCATAAGACGTTTGTTGCATTTCTGTCTATGCAGCGTCAGAAAACTCTCCGATTTCATCAAAAATATCTTAATTTGTGTTCCGAAAATGAATGAAGGTCTTACAGGTTTGGAACGACATAAAATTCTCATTTTTGGGAGAAAGAACTAACCCTTTAAATCTTCTTTTGCTTGAATGTACACTACCAGTCAAACGTGTTTTACAGTAATATTTTTACTATTTAAAATAACTGTTTTCTATTTGAATATAGTTTTAAATGTAATTTTATTCCTGTGATTTCAAAACTGAATTTTTAGCGTCATTACTCCAGTCACATGATCCTTCAGAAATCATTGTAATGTTCTCATTTGCTGCTCAAAAAGCATTTATTATTATGTTGAAAACAGCTGAGTAGAATTTTTTCAAGTTTCTTTAAATAGAGAGTTCAGAAGAACGGCATTTATCTGAAATAGTAATCTTTTGTATCATTTTAAATGTCTTTATCATCAAAAAAACAAAACAAAAAAAACCTTAATTGTTTTAAATACTACTACTACTACTACTAATAATAATAAATGTTTCTTGAACAGCAAATCAGCATATATTAGAATGATTTCTAAAGGATCATGTGACCAGTGTTGGGGGTAACGCATTACAAGTAACGCAAGTTACGCAAGTAATATTACTTTTTAAATAACTAGTAAAGTAACACTTTACTTTTGAATTTCTAAGAAAATGTCTAAGTTACTTTTTTAAATAAGTAACGCCAGATACTTTTTCCCCATTTATTGATTGACAAGTTTACTTTAGGGAAATTGTGAGTAAACATGATGTTACTGTATTCTAGACTAAATGTGAACATGCATTAATTCATCTCACTCACAGAAAACAGATTTAGTTTTCTTCAAAATGAATAAAAACAGTGAAATTCAAACTCAGAACATGACGCAACCCTGCAATAATTAAATATGTTAAAGAAAACAAATATCCTTTATGTATTTAATCCCATTTGATTAACCAGTAACTTTGCTGCTGACCTTCGATGATGCAATTTAACCATACTAATAAGCAAAAATTACTTTAGATAAACTAACATCTGTGCTTCATTTTTTGTGATATCCTGCATAAGTGTACTTTTCTTTCAGCCTGGGGTGAATTTATTTCACTTTTGGTGTAAAAGGGTTTTTACATTTAGAATTGTTTCATATTAAAAACAAAGAACCAAGCCTTGCCCAGATTTAAAAAGTAACTCAAAAGTAACGCAACACATTACTTTCCATAAAAAGTAACGTAATTAGTTACTTTTTCAGGGAGTAATGCAAAATTGTAATGCATTACTTTTAAAAGTAACTTTCCCCAACACTGCATGTGACACTGAAGACTGGAGTGATGATGCTGAAATTTTAGCTTTGATCAAGAATAAATTACATTTTAAAACATATTCATAGAAAACATTTATTTTAAGTAATAAAAATATTTCACGTTATTTCTGCTTTTGCTGTATTTTGGATCAAATAAATGCAGGCTTGGTGAGCAGAAGAGCATTCTTAAAAAAAAAAAAAACATTAAAAATCTTACTGTTCAAAAACTTTTGACTAGTAGTGCTTTCATTACTGCAATAGTTTTAGTGAAGGAGCTGAAGAAATCAATGGAAATCCCTATTTTCCCACTTTAGTGGCTCAAATTATTAACTGTCATTGATTGGGCATCTGTCTGGTAATTAAAAGGACATCTCTGGTGATTTCTTGAGATGGCTGATGCCTAATTTCTGCTTTCTTAGTTTCATGCGCCTCTAGTACAGACCAATCCAGGGACCCCAATCTAGATTCTGAAATTCTCATTTTACCCAGGGAGCTGTGATACATTAACAAACATTATTAACTTTTTTAATTATGAACAGGCCATTAAAGGGATACTTGGCGTAAGTAAATGACTTTTTTTGGTGAACTGTTCCTGTTGTCCTGTTCCTGATATAGCTTTAACCTGTAAATCTTGCTCACAGTTGGAATATATCAGAAAAGAAGAGAAAGGCATCCAATAATATAAACCTCTGCTTCAATTATTTATTTGTTGCTGTTGTATGTGTTGCTACAAAAGCTGTGGTATAATCTTCACCCACCTCAGGCTCATGAAAGGAATGAATAATCTTTGAAGAGGGTAATACTTCATGCCCTCACACACACACATTGATAGTGTGAGACAGAGAATTAGGCCAGTGTGCTGTCAGCAGTTTGGAAGCCCATAGAGACTCTCTGGTTCCCTGAGTCAGCAGTGTAAGCCAGGCCAAGAGTGCAGCCACTCCGTCTTAGCCCGAAAAAAAACTCAGAGCCGACCGCTATGCAGAAAGCATTTGCAAAAACATTTATTAGACTTCTCTTTTGTGTTGTCTTAGGTGTCTTTAGTTTATACTGCAGAGTTAAAATGTTCCAGCTCAATAGAAGTTAATCTGTATTGACATTTGTAGCAGCATGCAGTATCAGCATGCAGCATGCAAAGGAAATACCAGCAAAAGAATAGTGTTAAATACTTGAAATTTCCAATATAAAATTATTGTTTTGTTATTATATTGGGGGAAAAAAAGGTTCATTTATGGAATACTTTAATTTCTTAGACTTAAATTAGCAAAATAAGTGTTGAATATAAAACATTTTATTTAAAATATATATTTTATTAATGCAGTTTTTAATTTCTTAATGTGCAGACACATTATTTAGCAAAAGAATGGTGCTGCTTATTTTTTTTAATAGTAAAAACATTCATTTGAAAGAAATAATTGTTGAATAGATGCATTTAAAATTACAAATATATTTTTGTATGTGAACAAAGTTTAGTTTTTGTGTAATAATTAAATGAAATCCAATTAATTGGGCCCAAACAAAGCTAACCTACTGCTCATTGAGGCTGAATATTGGAGATGTTGACTTCTGTTTCTATGTGAATACTGAGAGCAATTAAAGCTCCAGCTGTAAGTAATGTTACATTAAGTCTGTGTTTCCCCTGAACAGTCACAGTTTCTTTTCTGTGTATCAAAGCCATGCATGATTTTTGAAATGTCAAAATCATTTAGATCAAGTTTGTTGCATTATGTCTTTGTTCTCTGACCATTTCAGTCATTAGAACTAATTTGTCTTGTCAGATAATTAGCGCTTGCACTAATGAAGTTGAATCGTGAGACTTAATGATATTTAATGAGAAAATAGTGGTGTGCATTATGTGTAAAAATAGTGAATGATATTTGAAGCCATTCACAGATCATTGAATACTGGCTTACAAAATACTGCCTCCATAGAAAACACGCTTGATCAGCGTAGTTCATTCTTTGATTTCAAAATTTTTTTTTATTTATTTATTTATTTTTTTATTTTGTAAGAATTCAGGCACATAGTTATAGGTGATTTAATGAAATATTTTTAATGCATCTATTTGTTTACATAATTTTATACATGGATGTTTTAATTCATTTTATAAATCTATATTTAAATGTTAATATTTTATAAATAAAAACAAAACTCTTTTTTAAAATGTTTTGTCTGTATTTATTGTTGTAACAGCATTTTTAAAAAATAAAAAGTAAAAAAATAAAAAATCTAAAATTACGAGATTAAAGTCATAATATTTTAAAAACTAAGTCTAATTGTTTTGAGAATTGAACTGTAACAATTAAAGTTATAATATTTTGAGAATTAAGTCTAAGGCCGGTGACACACTGGATGCGTGGTGTAAGCGTCTCAGCTGCGTGGCGTGTCCGTTTTTATTTCGGCTCCCATGTTAACAGGTTAGAGCTTGCACACTGCCTGCGTGAGACGCGCGTAAAACGCGTGCTTGCTAGAAATAGAACCGACGCCTATTTTTCACGCGACACGCAAGCGTGTTGGAAGTGTTTCCAGGCAAAATAGAATAGGAAAATATGTTTATATGTCATTTTGTACACAAATACATATTAATTAATGATATTTTAATGTTGGAAAGTTTATAGGTTGACATAAATTCAGATATATATGTAATTTAAAAATAAAAAAAATACATCATCTTAATACAAATTTTGGTTAGAGAAAACCTGAAACCCCCAAATTTATTGGTGACTTAAAAAAAAAAATATCCCATTATTTTTGCCAGTAATTTCATGTCATTTTATTTTTTTAAATAATCGAGTCCTGGTGTCCAATACAGAGGTCATAGCATATAAAATATAAAAAAAAAAATCCCATTTGTTTCTTAATTTGATTACATGAAAAAAATATGACACACTACAATAACGTAGTGTGTATTCTGAGTGACGGTCCAACATCAGGTAGGCTAAATAAGCTCTTTAAAATTACACAAATTTGTAAATGTTATTGAAATAAACAGACAGCCCACTTACCCATTTTTCGGATTTTGGAAGGTGTAGGTGTTGAAAAAAAGTTGAAAATGTTGTCGTGAAGACAAGAGCCTGGTCTGTCGGAGGCCTCCCTATGTCACCTACAGCAGCAGCAGCGCGCCAGCGCCGCGTCTGGCACGGTTCTGGTGTGTAAAGACACAGAAAACGAGACGCAGCCGCCACGCAGCTGACACGCATCAGAAACGCCACACTCACGCCACGCATCCAGTGTGTCACCGGCCTAATTGTTTTGAGAATTGAATTGTAGCAATTAAAGTTATAATATTTTGAGAATTAAGTCTAATTGTTTTGAGAATTGAATTGTAGCAATTGAAGTTTATAGTTTATATAAATATTTTGAGAGTATAGCCTGCGCAATGCAAATGGCCCAGATTGGGAGCACCAGAAGAAGTTGCCAGGCCACCGGAATTTAGTTGAATATATGTGGGATTTATAGCAGAAATTATACCATATGTTATACTTGCAGGGGCAGTATGCTTGGAATAATATTTCACGTCTTCGATTGCATTCATTAGGCCTATTTGTGCTGCGCTAGCCACCCAATAATAGCAATAAGCTTTGTGCTTTTGGTACTTTTAATATAAAACAAAGTCTCAGCTTTCAAAATCTGTCAGTTTTTTTAGTGAAATACAAATGATGTGTCTTGTAATAATGTGTTTCATGCTCTTTATTGTGGCGGGACAGATCGCTGTATTCATGTGAATCAATCTTATGTTTGATTACAGTGAGACTTTCATTTCTATGAATTACACTGTTTTCTTTGTTAAAATTCCACCACCTACTCTGCAAAAATGTCTGTGGCATTCAACTTTTCATTCCTGTGAATGATATTTAATTAAAAACAACAATAAAACAGCTCCTTAACAAAAGTTATGTTATTGTCTTTTCTGAGGTATGTAAGTGAGTATTCACAAGCTGTTTTATTCATGGTTCTGTATAATACAGTAAATGATTGGACATAATATTTAATGTCTTCCACTCATTATTTGTAAGGTGCCAGCCATCCAGTAATCACAATAATGTTGTGCTTTGTTGATTGTAATATAATAGCTCAGCTTTCAAAATCTGTCAGTCTTATCATGAAATACAAATTATAAAAAAAAAAAATAATAATAATTTTAACTTTATTTTATTTCAACTTTACAGCATGATATAAATGTGAAGGAACATCAGAAGGAATGAAAAAAAAAGCCTAATTTAATAAAACAAATTTCTCATTACAATCGGAAAGATGACCGATTTGCATGCTGCTTAATCTGAGGCAAATACAGCAATCTGTCACGTCACATTAAAAACCGTGAACAACACATTATTGTAATAGACATATTGTTTGTATTTTGCTATAAAACTGGCAAATTTTGAAAGCTGAGACTTTGGAATATCTCCCGGTGCTCCCGATCTGGGCCATTTGTATGTGCAATAGGGTAGAATACAGTAGTCCACATTTGAAGTGGATCAAGAGTTCATCAAAGTTGTCCTAAGACAAGAACAGGTATTGTTTTGGTTTTAGGAAAACTTTGAGAGGTTTTGATCCACTTCGTGTTGACTACTGTATACTCTCAAAATATTATAACTTTAATCTCGTAATTGCTACAAACTAATTCTTGTAATTTTGACTTTATTCTCGAAATATTTCAACTTTATTCTTGAAATATTCTGTGTTTATTCTCATAATTTTGACTATTCTCAAAATATTTTGGCTTTATTCTTGGAATTTCAACTTTATTCTCAGAATTTTTACTTTATTCTCGAAACATTTCAACTTTATTTTCATAATATTTTGACTTTATACTCAAAATATTTTGGCTTTATGCTCGTAATATTTCAACTTTATTCTCGAAATATTTCAACTTTATTCTCATAATTTTGACTTTATTCTTAAAATATTTAGGCTTTATTCTCTAAACATAATGACTTTATTCTCAAAATATTTAGACTTTATTCTCGGAATTTCAACTTTATTCTCAGAATTTTTACTTTATTCTCGAAACATTTCTACTTTATTTTTGTAATATTTTGACTTTATTCTCATAATTTTGGCTTTATTCTCAAAATATTTTGGCTTTATGCTCGTAATATTTCGACTTTATTCTCGTAATATTTCGACTTTATTCACGTAATTTCAACTTTATTCTCAGAATTTTGACTTTATTCTCAAAATATTTTGGCTTTATTCTCAAAATATTTTGACTTTTCAAAATACTTAAACTTTATTCTTGTAATTTCAACTTTATTCTCGTAATATTTCGACATTATTCTCATAATTTCGACTTTTTTCTTGAAACATTTCAACTTTATTCTCAAAATATTTAAACTTTATTCTTGTAATTTCGACTTTATTATCAATATTTTGACTATTCTCATAATTTTGACTTTATTCTTGAAGCATTTCCACTATTCTTGTAATATTTTGACTTTATTCTCATAATTTTGACATATTTGAAACATTTCGACTTTATTCTCGTAACATTTTGACTTTATGCTTGTAACATTTCAACTATTCTTCAAATATTTCGACTTTATTCTCATAATATTTTGACTTTATTCTCAATCTCAATCTTTATTCTTACATTTTGACTTCTGTTTGAGCTTTTAAATCAAAGCTTTTAACATCAGTTTACACTAGAAGCTGTTATCAAGATTTACAAACGACTCTCTTTAGATATATTATTGTAAGATACACACTTCTATCTTTCATTTCTACGACGGTCCCTTTCCCTCCTCTTGTGTCTTTGTTTTTTTCTTCTGAAGCTTCATCCATCTCTCTGCTCAGTCAGATGGAAATCCCCTATAAAAGCGTTCTTCCTGCTCGCCTATCCGCATGGCTGAAGTAGCTGTCAGCGACTGAGTGTCACTGAACGGGCAGCTGATGGAGGCACTGCACTTTTTGTCCTCTCCAGAGTTAGCCACACGCCCGCGGCCAGCGCTGACAGCAGAAGGTGACACAGACTGAAGCAAACTGGGCCGAGTACAAGGCCCTGCAGTGCTCCTGATGTGTGCTCAAAGTAAAGAAGGTATTGGAGCTGCAACACAGCTGTTTAGTTAAGGTCAAGCTGATATTGTGGTAGTCTCTGCCATAGATGGACCACCTACAGTCCATTCACTCAACATCTAATCTGTTTTTTTAACTACAAATGCAACCTTGATGAGCATAAGACACTTCTTTTTAAAAAGAATGTGCATTAGAATGAAACAAACTGCAGTTGGTCACTTTACACATCAATCAGACTGTCTCTTCCTGCAGAAGTAGGTGTTTTTGGCTAGAATAATGCTGTGCTGTTGTACTGCAGAGATTTGATTGCACGCAAAAGGCAGTATGGTTAGTGGCAGATAACATTAATGCATGGTGTGATTCATTTGCAGGAATCGGAATGGTTTCATGGTTGGGGTTTAGAAGGATGGTTTGAGGGAGGTAAAATGTAGGCCACTGCACAATGGGCTGAGGATTTAGCCAGTCTGCCTCACTGTCTCAATCTGCTCCCCACTGAGTCTCATCCGACTGCTATAATTTCATTAAACTGTGAGCCCTCACCATACATTGGGAAGTGTAACGCTTGCTAATTGGGAACAAGCATTAGCCAAAGCTTGTCTTGTCTGCTGATTTGAAAGGAAAGAGACAGTGATCGCCCCCCTAGTGCTGAAAACCCCTGGGGTTAAGGGGGCAGTGAGATCAAGTGGCATCAAAGCACCGAGTGTGCTTTAATTGGGACAAGAGGATTTACTGAAGCCAGCTTCTAGCAAGATGAGTCGGATGATAGGAGAGATTGCTAACGAAAGTTTTAAGGCATGCCTGCAGGCCAATTCAGAAAAGTACATTTCGTCAGATATTCTTGACACTAGGGCAAAATGCTGCTCAAAATAGGAAATAGATGAAGTTTCAACTATTTTTAGAAACTATTTTCTAACCTTCCATGACTGTTGTGGGACATTTTACAGATCACTTGGTTTCTATTTCTGTGCTGTGACACCAAGTCGGCCCGGCCTTAATACGTTCTCATTGGTCTACGACCCTGCTGTAGTATTTTGATTGGCTATTGTGTTGTGACGTGCAGATGTTTCATGTTCAGCCTCAAACAAATTGTAGTTGGAATTGTCGTGTTATAGTTTTAAATTACAAGCTTTTTGTTTTCTTGCTTTGCTGTAAACGCATAGTGCCAACTTTTTGTTTGTTTTGCCTGAAAGGCTTTGTGAGGTCTCTGAAGCAGGTGGCTTGCGTCGCATCACAGGTGGCACCTGCCAATGCGGCATCCTTCTCTGAGATTTTTTGCACCATTTAGACTGTCATTGCTTTTTTTTTAGCAGTAATAGAGATAGAGAACATTTACGTAAAAATAAGGTTCAATCAAGCATGCTGATATTAGTACTATTGTTATTTTGTTATTTTATTTTTTATTGTAGTTTATACTTGCATCTCCAATAATTTGTCATTGTAATTTTATTATTATTTTTTTTTCAGAAGGCAAAAATACCAGGATAAGTGTTTTTTTTTTTTTTTTTTTTTTTTTTGTTTTTTTTTTTTTTTTGTTTTTGTTTTTAAACATTAGTTACTAGTTAAATGAATCAGGTATAGCTTAACATTTGGTCATATTTGGTTAATGTATTGTGAACACAAACAATAGATATTTATAAACAATTAGCCTATATTAATAATTGCTGTAAAATGTTTATTTTTTGTTTATGATGCCTGATGCATTAAAGGGATATTTCACCCAAAAATGACAAATACCCCATGATTTAGTCACCCTAATGCCATCCTAGGTAGGGGTGGGGTGTATGATAGGGTGTCACTAATGATTATTTTGGTAATCTGTCGATTATTCTGACGATTAATCTAGTGATCAGATTTTTTACAGTATTAAAAATAGACCTAAGTGAACAATAGCCTTTAAAATGACTTAAAATGCATATATAATAGCGATGAGGCAATAATAATTTGTTCAAATAACATCAAAAGCAAGTAATCATATGGTTTTATTGAACAAAATTGATAAAATACATAATGTATTATAAACAGTAGAGCTAATATCGATTATGCATTATATCAAATGTCTGCAGAGGGCACCAACGGCCTCATGAACTTTACACATAAGACACAGAAAGACATTGATAACTATACATTATTTTAGGTTATGTCTATTTGTTATGACATTGATATATAAACTGTTGTAGTCAAGTAAGCTTGATTCATAATGCTTCCTCTGTTGTGAGCTTGTGTGCTTCTCTAAACTGTCTGGGTTCTGCACTGCTATTGCAGTTGACTGCTGCACCTTTATTACAACAATATCACATTATTAACAAACCCTTAGAAGCCTTTGTGGATCCTTCTGATCTGCTAGTTTGCCTGTCTCACGCGTGCTGCATGTGTTAACCATATATATGGAATAAAAAAATCTGTTACAGTATTTTTATTTTTTTTTCTGTGGTGATGATATATGACTAAAATAGTATTGCCTGATTTTTGCTCCTTTTTGTTGATGAAAAAAGTTTGAAACCATTTGAGTAAACGTTTAAAACCATTTATGAATGTACGTGGATTTTTAAATGAATCTAGTGAGTCAATGAATCAATTACCCATTCATAAAGACAGTCAATTGCTTCATTCCTGAATGAATCAGCCGTTTGAAAGAATCAAATAAACGAATGATTCAGTAATAAAATCAGTGACTTGCCGCCAGCTGCTGACAGTATGTTTAATTTTTAAAGTGTGTTTTAAGTTATTTAAATCATTTAATATTTCTATATTTACATTTTTATATTTAAAACATTAATCTTAACAAGAATTTATGAATTTAATTGCGCTCATGCCACCTCTGAGCCTCATTAAACATCTGAAAATACACTTATAGCCATTTCTGTGCCACCTTTTTAGTACAAATTAAATTTGTTAATACTGATTTCATTTAATTGATAACTTTTTATTCTACTTGTTGTTATTCTGTTGCTTTAATTTGACATTTGAAAAAGCTTATTTTATATATATATATATATATATATTTTAAATTGGACATACATGATGACATACTTTTAAGTTAGAAAAATGCCATTACAAAGGCAAAAACAAAATTCAAATATCACCTTGTAATGGAAAGGCAAATTTTTGATCAGATTTTTGATTACTGATAAGAAGGTGCTCCTAAAATTTTTGACTCTGCTCCTAATTTTTTTTTTTCACAAGTGTTCTTAGAAATAAAAGTAAGCGTAGAGCCCTGCTATGTCCTACGTCATCCACTGGAACATAACTCTCTCGTGTACCCATGTACGACAGTTGGAGAAAGCTAGAGATTATGGTTTATAATATTTTAAAGGTGGATATTTTTCTTACACAAACACATTGATTCGCTTCAGAAGGCCTTAATTAACCTCTGGAGCCATGTGGAGCACATTTTATGATGGGTGGATGCACTTTATTGGACTAGAAAATCTCAACACCCATTCACTGCCATTATAAAGCCTGGAAGAGCCAGGACATTTTTTTTTTTTAAAATATAACTCTGATTGCATTCGTCTGAAAGAAGAAAGTCATATACACCTAGGATGGCTTGAGGGTGAGTAAATCATGGGCTTATTTTAATTTTTTGGTGAACTATCCCTTTAACTTTTTTTAATTTTTTTTTTTTTTTTTATAAAAAGAACACATTATGAAGTGTTAGAGAAAAGGCTAGGGTGGATGGATTTTATTAAGCCAACATAATAAAGCCTCTTATCTTTATCTTTCACATGCATCATGTGAATATTCACTGCTCTTAGTGTTACGTCTGTTTGCTTCACTCTGTTTCAAAATGAAAGACGGAGGCTTTAAATTCCTATTATAAGGTAGCAGAATTTCACGAAGGATGAGCTCTGATTTGTGATGTCCGCCATTTGTTTGTCTGCTAAACGTCAGGGGAACACTCAGAAATGAAAAAGCTTTCAGTTCAGTTGTGGGTCAAACTTTTCCAGTGTTGCATCTTGAATAAATAAACAGCTTTCATAAAAAACAGGAAAACAGTGTTGCATTAACATTAAATGGGTTCAACAGCAGTTCACTTGCTGAAAGCTTCAGGTTTTTTTTCTTTTTCTAGTGTCTTGAGGCTTCAGTCTTCTCCCTATGTCTTCTTTTTTCTCTGTTAAATCCTCTTCTGTTGACTGAATGATGAAATGAGGATGCAACCTTATTATACCTCCCACTCCTCAAACAAAGCTTTGCCTATTTTTACTTTTAAAGGAGAGCTTACACCAAGTCTAAGAATATATGATTATGTGCTGTGCTTGCCCATGCAGAACTCACTGGCACAATACTAAGGTTGTTCTGAGTTGTTTATAGCACATTTCTGCAGTAAGTGTTTTATTTTGGGTCATTACTAAGTGACACTATTTGCTGCCACTCAGAGTTGCTGAATACAGCGACATGGGAGAAAGAATTATGTTTTCCCCAAATCATGAACATGTCATATAATGGGAAGCAAACACATCTTTCTGTTGAGTTGTCTCTTTCAAGTGCACATACAGCATGACCAGTGTGGTCAGATTCACGAGAAACTGACTTTAGTAAGCCAGTATTTTTAAATGATCAATGACTAACTCGCTGATTAAAAGTATAGTTCACCCTAAAATAGAAATTCTGTCATTAATTGTTGTTCCAAACCCGTAAGGCCTTCGTTCATCTTCAGAAGACAAATTAAAGGAGAACTCCACTTCCAAAACAACAATTTACAAATAATTTACTCACCCCCTTGTTGTCCAAGATGTTCAGGTCTTTCTGTCTTCAGTCGTAAAGAAATTATGGTTTTTGAGGAAAACATTTCAGGATTTTTCTTCATATAATGGACTTCAATGGTGCCCCCGATTTTGAACTTCCAAAATGTAGTTTAAATGCAGCTTCAACGGCCTCTAAACGATCCAAGCCGAGGAAGAAGGGTCTTATCTAGCGAAACGATTTTTTTCGAAAAATAAAAATTTGTATACTTTTTTAAACACAAAAGCTTGTGTAGCACAGGTTCTGGGATGCATGTTCACGAAGTACTATTGAATCATGTCGAAAGGTCACGTGGAACGTAGGCGGAACTACAGACCCAGTGTTTACAAAGCGAACGCGCAAAGACTAAGAAAGTGCAAGTAAGTCAAACGCTGTTTACAAACAAAAAGGTACAACGTGTCGGACGATTCTGAAGTTGTAGGAGAAAATAAGATGGAGTTTTTCGCCATACTCTACCTTTTTTAGCCGGAGTACATAGACGATGAACTTAGATGTGATTCGTAGTAGTGATGGGAAGTTCGGATCATTTTACCGACTCGAACCTTTGAGTCTCGTTCAGCAAAATGAACGAATCTTTTTTTGAGTCATTTCGTTAATTTTAGCAAAGTCAGCGTCACGTGACAGCCCCATAAGTTGAACGAACGACTCGGAAAAACCCGACGACTCGAAACAGGTGAACTAATTCCAGTACAGAACCTAATAGGATGTTGCGCATGCGCGACTGAACGAATCACTGCCAGAGACAACTCGTTCTTCGTGAGTCACATTAAAGATTCTTTCAAAATTAACGAATCATTCAAGAACGACATGTGGACGCGCATCCGAGAGCCTGTGCTACGCAAGCTTTTGTGCTTAAAAAGTATACAATTTTTTATTTTTCGAAAAAACATGGCTAGATAAGACCTTTCTTCCTTGGCTGGGATCGTTTAGAGCCCGTTGAAGCTGCATTTAAACTACATTTCTGAAGTTCAAAATCGGGGGTACAATTGAAGTCCATTATATGAAGAAAAATCCTGAAATGTTTTCCTCAGAAGCCGTAATTTCTTTATGACTGAAGACAGAAAGACATGAACATCTTGGATGACAAGGGGGTGTGTAAATTATTTGTAAATAATTTACTCGTTAAAATAGTCATGTAACATCAGTGGTTCAACTGTAATTTTATGAAGCTTTGAGAATATTTTTTGTGCGCAAAGAAAACAAAAATAACTTTATTCAACAATTTCTTCTCCTTTGTGTCAGTCTTCGATGTGCGTTCACAGGAGTACCACAACAAATATTATAAATGATCATATTTTTGTGCAAAGAAATGCTATTCACTATTTTAAAGTGACAGGATAGACGTATATTTTCTATGTACAAGACATGCCGTAATTGCCTTAGCGAACACATGTCTTGTGATCACTGCAGCTCCATGTACTTGTGTGAAGTTTAAGGTCAAAGTTATATTTTTAAAAGCTCTGAGTCAGTGCCAAAAATATGCTAGATTTTGCCCTCATGCCACATGGAATCAAAGGTTGTTTGGTTAAGGGTCCACAGGCACCTTTTTTTTTTTTTTTTCTCAGCTAAGCTGAGCTGTCATGATGTCAGAACTGGTCTCTAGTCAGTTTAACACCATTCAACTGATTTTGACCTTCACAGACTCTTTCATCCCTCAGATAACTGCCTTGTTTCTCTCTTTATGTCATCTGCAGTGGATGTAAAGTGTCCTGTGCGGGCAGTGGCTGTCATTATGGGTGTCATCTGCAATGTTTATCGTCTGTACTTAGGGAATCGTTGTAAAGGCATTGGGCTGTAATGAAAGTGAGAGATTGGCGAGTGCTCGTTTCTTGTTTAATAGGCATTTTAAAGAATTTTGTCATGGTTTTCAATCACATCTTGATTATTAGTGAGTCCCAAGATTAAATGATGCCATCAAGCTCTGCTGCAGTTACAGTTATGGATAGGACCATGAAAACACAAGTTAAAGCTCACCTTGGACAAGAGAAAGACAGAGTGGCGTATTGAAGATTAAAGGCCAAAACTTAGAGGACAAGGACTTTTGTCTGAGCCAAACCATGGTTTCAGATCATTACACTAATTAAATGCGAGGGAAATTAAACTGCCATGCAGAGCCAATAATAACTTTCAAACTCTGTGCAGGACTTTGCAGCATGTGGAAAGAAAAGTTACCTTGGTACCAGAAATATTGTTATTCCAACAATATTCAAAATATTTAGAAGTTATGATAAAATATTTAAAGTGATTGTCTGTCTGACTGCCTGTCTATGTTCATTATTTATTTTTTTTTGTTTGTTTTTTTTTGTGATTAGTAATGGAGAGCCAATACTAACTTTCAAATTCAGAAAAAAAGTACCTTGTACCAGAAATATTAAGTATATAAAATATTTAGAAGTTATGATAATTATTTACTATGTAACCATACATATTTGTTACTTTTTTTTTTTTTTACTGCCTTTTTACTACTACTACTACTACTACTACTACTACTACTGCTAAGAATTATTATTATTATTATTATTATTAACTGTAATAATAATAAGTAATGCAGAGCCAATAATAACTTTCAAATTCAGTGTAGAACTTTGCATCATGCAGAAAAAAAGTGCCTTGGTAGTACCAGAAATATTATGTATTTAAAAATTTAGAAGTTATAATTTTTGTTTACTATACAACTATACATATTTTTTTAAAATAAGCTTTTATTTGATATTATTGTTAGTATTAATTAAAATAATACCATTATTGTTGTTGTTGTTGTTGTTGTTGTTGTTGTTGTTGTTGTTATTGTTATTGTTATTATTATTATTATTATTATTATTATTATTATTATTAACTGTAATAATAATAATTATAATAAGGCAATAAAAGTTATGCATAGCTAATAATAACATTCAAATTTAGTGTAGGGAATATTATGTATTTAAAAAATGTAGAAGTTATGATATAATATTGTACAATCACACATATTTTTTTTACTATGTGTACCTTTTATTTATTTAGCTATTATTATTATTATTATTATTATTATTTTTACTAATAATAATACAAATAATAATAAGTTATGCAAAACCAATAATAACTTTAAAATTCAGTGGACTTTAGGGAAATATTATATATTTAAATTATTTAGAAGTTATGATATGATATAATATTATACACTCATGTATATTTTATTTTACTATGTGTAACTTTGTTTATTTATTTATTTGGCTATTATTATTATTATTATTATTATTGTAATAATAATAGTACTACTAGTAGTAGTAATAATAATAATAATAATAAGTTATGCAAAACCAATAATAACTTTCAAATTCAGTGGACTTTAGGGAAATATGCATTTAAAATATTTAGAAGTTATGATATATGATATGATACTATACAATTACGCATATTGTATTTTACTATGTGTAACTTTATTTATTTATTTGGCTATTATTATTATTATTATTATTATTATTATTATTATTAACTGTAATAATAATAATAATAATAATAATAGTAATAATAATAATAATAATAATAATAATAATAATAATAATAATAATAAGTTATGCAAGACCAATAATAACTTTAAAATTCAGTGGACTTTAGGGAAATATTATGTATTTAAAATATTTAGAAGTTATGGT
This sequence comes from Labeo rohita, assembly GCF_022985175.1. Taxonomy (NCBI): domain Eukaryota; kingdom Metazoa; phylum Chordata; class Actinopteri; order Cypriniformes; family Cyprinidae; genus Labeo; species Labeo rohita. The sequence goes on along the minus strand of NC_066874.1, from coordinate 16,254,547 downwards.
ATATGATATAATGAATGAAGAGATTGATATTGTACCAAAGTTACAATTTTAATATCAAAAATCCAGCCTGCATCTATATTGTTTTTGCTCTTAGTATAAAAATCTCCTCTCTTACCGTTCTGTCCCATGTGCATTATTGTTCTCATAGCTGTCACTTTACTTAACAACTCCTTTCAAGAACTAAATCTTTCTCATTATGTCAAGACAATTACAGCAGACAGCTGTTTTTAAATTTGAGATCAGACATATTTGCTTGTTTTTGTTGTTTTTTTTTTTTTTTTTTTTTGTTTGTTTTCAGGCCAGCTGTAAAATGCTGACTGCTTAAATAACGACCCCACTAATTGCAATGTTTGTCCATATATTTCAACATCCACTAAAAAGCTGTTAGAGGTAGAGGAACACAAAGAAAGTGAGAGAGTGTGTGTTAGAGCTGAGACGGTGAAGTGTCGTACAATAAATTTGGAGCTTTAATCAGGAGAGGGTGAGCTGCCTGTCAATGATATTGGCCCGTGAGACAGCCGGGTGTTTACTGAGCCAGGTGCGCTGAGATAATGTACTGCCTCTCGGCTCCTGTCCTCCATGCTCCTCCTCGATGACAGATGGGTGATAAATATGCTTGTATCTAATTAAATCAGCAGAGGTTATTGGGATCAATCCATCTCACCTTCCTCTCCCCACCTGCCCCCTTCCTAGCGTCCTATCGGCCATTAATCTCAGCTTTGTTTTATGTTCCGATAATGTCGACACTCCTGCCTGCCTTGAATTACATCAGCTTGATTACCGCTGAGATACTACCAGCTGGCACCCTGTTGTTTGGTTGGTTAAAAGGTTAAAAAATGAGCCTGTGAAGGTTTGACCTGCGACATATGTTTCCTGTAAAACTTCTGTTCTGCTTGACTCTGATGACTTCCTGCGAAATGCTCTGCTTCTCCAGGTTTTTTTGGTGGAGGCCTAGGTCTAAGTTTATCGGTGGGTGCCACAGCAGGGTTTCCAGAATCCTGTTTGTAGTTGCATCATTCGTTGCTCAACTCAACCCAGATCAATAGATGTTTCTGGTACAGTTTCAGTAGTAAACTGTACAAACCCTTTCCTTCAGGTTTATGAGGTTTCATCTAAATTGATGCCAATCGATCAGAGAAATACACCATCAAAATTCATTTTATACCTCCTTTTCTGTGAAGTTTACACAGTTTAACAGCAGTTTATTAAAATTGTAACAAAAAATACAATTTTAAGACCTTATGAAATCTGTTTTATTTTTGTAATTTCTCTGATTTAATGGTTAAATGAAAAAAAAAAAGTTAAACAAAAACATGCCTAATTAACTGAAATCATAAAACTTACACAATTTAACAGCTATTTATTAAAAGCTTAACAAAAATAACAATTTTAAAACCCTGTGAAATCTGTTTTATTTTTCTCCAATTTCCATTTTTTTTTCATTTTAATTTTTCTTGATTTACGTTTTAATTTTCCTAGACTCTGCTTTAATGGTTGAAGTGAAAAAAAAAAAGAATCAAAACATGTCAGTTTAATTGAAATCATGAAGCTTACACAATTTAACAGCAATTTATTAAAAGTTCAACAAAAATTAAAATTTTAAGCCCTTATGAAGTCCGCTTTATTTTTTCCCAAATTCCGTTATTTTAATAAATTTCTAGACTCAGTTTTAATAGTTAAATGGAAAAATGTAATCATTAAATGGAAAAAAAATAAAAATAAAAAAATAAAAAAAAAAAAAACACGTCTAATTAATTGAAATCATAAAACTTTTAACAGCAATCTAACATCAATTTATTAAAAGTTTAACAAAAATACATTAAGGCCCTATGAAATACGGTTTTATTTTTACCAATTTCTGTTTTCAATTTTTAGATTCCATTTTAATGGTTTGTTTTATAAAGATTTATGATTTTATAATACATTTTATAATAAATTAATTTATAATTAATTTTCTTTCTTTCTTTCTTTCTTTTTAAATACTGTATTGTTGTACTTTTCTGGTAAATATTCCCTAAAAAAATAATGTTTTAATAATACTTTTATTATTAGTAGTAGTAGTACTGTCATTAGGCCTACATTAAGTAATATATTTCTGTCACAGTTTCTTCAAGTTAAAACAAACTTTTTTTTTTATTTTGACTGGTTGCTGTAAAGACATTTTAAGCTCCTGTTTGTAGCCTGTATGATACGACAATAGTTTCTTTTCTCAAAAGAAACTGTAAAATGCTCATGAAGTCACTCACAGTTCTAGAGATTGTTTATGTGTTCCCGTACTCATATTTTGAGGCAGCAGACGCTGAAAAAACCTGCGAGCTTCTGCGCCATTCATTCACACAGAGACACGCATAACATATATTTGTATTCATATTTAAATAGTATTTTTTTTGGTGGCTTCAGAGACACTGGTCCATATTGCATTTTGATTCAAGTGTGCTGACCTGCTTTTCATTAATTCATCCAAAAATTTGGCAAATTCCGTAACATTCCGTATTACACAGTAAATTCCATTTTTATAACTGAAATCTGCGATTCCTTTTTCCACATTGCAAAAATCGTAGGCTTCAAAGCTTTTAAAACATTTGCAAGTTTTTCGGTTTAAATGTTGAAGTTTACATATTTATTTCTCAGAGAATTAGCCAGTTATTCTACTTTAAAATCTGCTTTCTGTGTCGGGATGATTCCGCCCACTGTCGATTTGCCCAATAGTATTTTGACAGCTTAGGTTGCCACTTGGCAAAACCACAGCATACTCTAGCCTTGGAAGCCAGCAAATGATCTATGTTAGAGATTGCAGATTCTACCTAACCCAATTTACAGTGTAAGGCTCATCGACTTCCATTGTCTATTGTGTCTCGTTCCTGTTGGCGTGTCCTCAATCCTGTGTAAGCTTTGAGTTTGTGGAGGACTGAGCGGGAGAGACAACTCTCTCCAATACTTTAAATTTAAACTGTAGTGCTGATTTCATCTGCTAGCTGTCAGTATAACATACTGCACCTTTAAGTCACACTCCTACAGTAATCTTCCATATTTCCTGACTGTATATTTTGTTAGTCTGAAAAGAGCTGATTTAGTCACAGTAAAATAACTTAATACAGGTTTGTTTTTCAGTTTCAAGCAGGAAAGTTGCTTGAATGAGCTTCAAACCAACAAGAGAGACTATTCTCACATGTGCAGACGTGCTTATACACATTTAAAGACTGCTGTCATCGCTCAAAGATGAGAGATCTGCTCTGCTGATCACACGCCTCTTATTCCAAGCACACATGAGTGCTCTTCCTGCTGCTTGTGGTACTGAGATGAACTTCTACACGGCGGTTTGGTACTGCCTCATGAGAATAACAACAAAGGCTCGAATTCCAGTAGCTAAATTCCTGATAGTGGCACCTTTTTAGCTGCATCTTTTAACTACATATAAGCTTATGGTTCCTCTGGAGCTTTTTCTTTAGAGGAAAGGTACTGGATTAGGATAATAAATAAAAAGGTATGGAATAGGGCATAGCTGGCGGAGGGATAGAAAGGATCTTCAGCCACTATTATTGTGAGAGGGCGTACAGGTATTGGGGAAAGGGTAGATTTCAAAATATGAAGTTTACAGATCTTTTTTCCTGTCTTCCACCAAGTATGACTACTCTGACCTCTTTCATAACTTGTAACATCTTTTCATTCCTTGAAGATTAGATGCTGTAGTGCTGATCTGCTCTATGTGAAATGTGTACATACAGAATAACCACAAAGAGCTCATAAAAGGCTCCATGTTTGCTTCACGTTTGCCCTCTGCTCATTTTGTTTTGGAAACACCTTTGTGAAATCGTGTTGCATAGCGTTGCATCTCATCATTAGGGGCCAAGCACCGAAGGTGCGGTGGCACCTATTGTATCCGTTGGCGTTATTATTCTTCCTCTTCCGCCGCAAGTCTATGGCAGCCCATAGAACCGCTTGCGGGAAAGTTGTATAATTTTGCACACTGATAGAGGACAGTCTCAACATTAACCATAGCAAGTTTGGAGTCTCTAACTCAAATTCTGTAGCGCCACCACTTGTCCAAACTTTCAAAACATTTATGCTAATAACGTTTGAACCGTAAGCCACACAACAAAAAATCTTTTTTCCTATGATTCCTTGGCTTAGGCCGAGTCGAATGGACACCAAAATTCAAAAATCGTAAGGTTTAGTTTTTTCGCTATTCTCAATTGTTCGTAAAACCTACTTTTTCGAACTCGTCCTAGGCCGTTGCACCAATTGTCACAAAAATTGATCCAGATCATCTTCAGACCACGCTGGCAAAAAGTTATGGAATTCAAGTCGATTCGTCCAGCCGTTCACGAATAACACGCGAAAGAATTCTACGAAAAGCTAGCAAAAATCAATGTGAGGCTATATCTCCGTAACAGTTTGGCATATTGACACCAAACTTGGTGTGTGTTATAACAAGCATGACCTGAGCCTACCTGCAGTGTTTCGGTGCAGTGCCCCCTAGTGGTCAGGAGATACGAAAAATGGCTATTTTTTTTTATAACGTCTGAATGATTTGTCCAAAAATCACAAAACTGGTCTCTTTAGATTCGGTGTGTCATACCGAGTCGAACCATATCCAATTTTCCCATGTCAGCCATTTTGGGTGTCGGCCATTTTGAATTTAGCTTTAAAATGCTGTATCTTGAGAACAGATTAGCGTATCGTTTCGACATTAATTACAAAAATGTTCGGCACCATGCCCTGAATGTACATAAAAATTTTTGGGCCAGCGCCACCTTGTGGTCAAAAGTTATAACGAAATTTCGAAAAATGCTAATAACTTTTGCGTACATTAGCCTATTGAAATAAAACTGATTTTGATAGATTCCTTCGGTCATGCTGAGAACACCGATACCAATTTTGCCAATTTTGGCCGAACTTCCTGTCCGCCATTTTGATTCATGTTGAAAACCTACTTTTTCGAACTCCTCCTAGACCGTTAGTCCGATCTTCACCAAATTTGACTCAGATCATCTTCAGACCTTGCTGACAAAAAAAGTTATGAATTTCGTGTCGATATATGAAACGGTTTTCGTACAGCGCATCAGTGAATTTGCTGGAAAGATGCCAAACTACATCTGAGGCTGTATCTCTGCAAAGTTTTGACATATTGACACCAAATTTTATATGTGCCATTGTCACCTCACACTGACCACGCCACATCAATTTGGTAACAGTGCCACCTATTGGTCAAAAGTAATACACCATTCATTAAACATTAATAATGAAATTTTCAAAAATGCTAATAACTTGTGATTGCATTAGCCTACTGTATTAAAACTGGTCTCAAAATATTCCTTGGGTCATGCTGACAAAATAGATACCAATTATACCACACTTCGCTGAACTTTCTTTTCCGCCATTTTGATTAATGTACAAAACATACTTTTTCAAACTCCTCCTAGACCGTTGGTCTGATTTTCACCAAATTTGATTCAAATCATCTTCAGACTGTGCTTACTAAAAGTTATGGATTTTGTGTCGATAGACAAAACCATTTTCATACAGCGCTACTACAGATTTTAGGCTTGATGCCAAAATGATTCTGAGGCTGTATCTCTGTAACGCTTTGGCATAATGACACCAAAATTTGTATGTGTCATTGTCACCTCACACAGAACGCATCACATCAATTTGAAAACAGCACCACCTATTGGTCAAAAGTGATAAGCCATTAAATTATATTATTGGTTGTATTTATGATTTTTCAGCCATTTCAACTGATATCATCCTAAAATGACTTTAGTTACTCATTGTTACAGTCGGTCTGTTGCTCCTTGCCATGCTTAGCTCCTCATTCTGCCTCTGTTGTGCTTGGCCCCGCAATTGCTGCTTGCAGCTATATTTAGGCCAAGCTTGGCCCCGATGGCACCTATTGTATCCGTTGGCGTTATTAGGGGCCAAGCACCGGTGCGGTGGCACCTATTGTATCCGTTGGCTTATTATTATTCTTCTTCTTCTTCTTCTTCTTCTTCTTCTTCTTCTTCTTCTTCCTCTTCCGCCGCAAGTCTATGGCAGCCCATAGAACCGCTTGCGGGAAAGTTGTATAATTTTGCACACTGATAGAGGACAGTCCCAACATTAACCATAGCAAGTTTGGAGTCTCTAACTCAAACTCTCTAGCGCCACCACTTGTCCAAACTTTCAAAAGATTTATGCTAATAACGTTTTGAACCGTAAGCCACACAACAAAAATTCTTTTTTTCCTCTGATTCCTTGGCTTATGCCGAGTTGAATGGACACCAAAATTCAAAAATCGTAAGGTTTAGTTTTTTCGCTATTCTCAATTGTTCGTAAAACCTACTTTTTCGAACTCGTCCTAGGCCGTTGCACCGATTGTCACAAAAATTGATCCAGATCATCTTCAGACCATGCTGGCAAAAAGTTATGGAATTCAAGTCGATTCGTCCAGCCGTTCACGAATAACACGCGAAAGAATTCTACGAAAAGCTAGCAAAAATCAATGTGAGGCTATATCTCCGTAACAGTTGTCATATTGACACCAAACTTGGTGTGTGTTATAACAAGCATGACCTGAGCCTACCTGCAGTGTTTCGGTGCAGTGCCCCCTAGTGGTCAGGAGATACGAAAAATGGCTATTTTTCTTTATAACGTCTGAATGATTTGTCCAAAAATCACAAAACTGGTCTCTTTAGATTCGGTGTGTCATACCGAGTCGAACCATATCCAATTTTCCCATGTCAGCCATTTTGGGTGTCGGCCATTTTGAATTTAGCTTTAAAATGCTGTATCTTGAGAACGGATTAGCGTATCGTTTCGACATTAATTACAAAAATGTTCGGCACCATGCCCTGAATGTACATAAAAATTTTGGGGCCAGCGCCACCTTGTGGTCAAAAGTTATAACGAAATTTCAAAAAATGCTAATAACTTTTGCGTACATTAGCCTATTGAAATGAAACTGATTTTGATAGATTCCTTCGGTCATGCTGAGAACACCGATACCAATTTTGCCAATTTTGGCTGAACTTCCTGTCCGCCATTTTGATTCATGTTGAAAACCTACTTTTTCGAACTCCTCCTAGACCGTTAGTCCAATTTTCACCAAATTTGACTCAGATCATCTTCAGACCATGCTGACAAAAAGTTATGGATTTTGTGTCGATACACGAAACCGTTTTCGTTTAGCGCATCAACGAATTTACTGGAAAGATGCCAAATTGCATCCGAGTCTGTATCTCTGCAAAGCTTTGACATATTGACACCAAATTTTATATGTGCTATTGTCACCACACTCTGACCAAGCCACATCAATTTGGTAACAGTGCCACCTATGGGTCAGAAGTAATACGCCATTCACTAAACATTAATAATGAAATTTACAAAAATGCTAATAACTTCTGTTTACATTAGCCTATTGGAATGAAACTGATGCCAATAGATTCCTTGGGTCAAGTCGAGAACATTGATACCCATTATGCCGAAATTGGCCAAACTTCCTGTCCGCCATTTTGATTAATGTACAAAACCTACTTTTTCGAACTCCTCCCAGACTGTTAGTCCGATCTTCACCAAATTTGACTCAGATCATCTTCAGACTATGCTGGCAAAAAGTTATGAATTTCGTGTCGATATACGAAACCGTTTTCGTTTAGCGCATCAACAAATTTGCTGGAAAGATGCCAAACTACATATGAGGCTGTATCTCTGCAAAGCTTTGACATAATGACGGCAAACTTTGTGTGTGTCATTGTCATTTCACACAGAACATGTCACATCAATTTGAAAACAGCACCACCTGTTGGTCAAAAGTGATGAGCCATTAAATTGTATTATTATTGGTTGTATTATGATAAAAAATCGTACAAAATTATTTTATATTATTTTATAAAATAATAAATAATCATTAAAAGGTATTTTCGGTTTTGATTTTGGATTTCGACCAAGTGCATCTGGTTTTGACCAGAATTTTCATTCCTATATTTATGTACTGTAAGACTTGTCATATCTATTTAGCATTTCTGCATATTTGAATTTGCAATAGCAGCCTAGACATTTTTCTAAAGGTGTTGTTTTGGGTTCCATGGAAAAAAAGTCCTCTGGGTTTTTTTTTTTTTTTTTTTTTTTTTTTTTTTTTTTAGTTGTCCATAGAGTGGAAGTTAATGAGTTCTAATGTTCCATTAGCAGCAAATAGCGTCTAGCAACTGTTTGTTTTTAGTTCGTTTAAGTTTTTGCCGTTTTTTTTCCTCACTTTCCTTTGGTTTTAAATAGCTTTTAAAAGCATTGTGCGCATTTCATTTTCAAATTAGCTGCAATTCGGCATCAAGCAGTTGTTTGTTTTTAGTTCGTTTGATTTTTCCCTCTTGTCCTCACTTACTTTCTTTCAGTTTTAAAAAGCTTTTAAAAGCATTGTGCACATTTTACTTTCACTTTCAAATTAGCTGCAATTTGGCGTCAACCAGTTGTTTGTTTTTAGTTTGAGTGTTCCCTCTTTTCGTCACTTTACTTCAGTTATAAATAGCTTGTAAAAGTGTTGTGCGCTTTTTACTTTCACTTTCAAATTAGCTGCAATTTGGTGTCAAGCAGTTGTTTGTTTTTAGTTCAAGTTTTCCCTCTTCCTCACTTGTCTTCACTTTTAAATAGCTTGTAAAAGCATTGTGCGCATTTTACTTTCACTTTTAAATTAGTTGCACTTTGGCATCAAGCAGTTGTTTGTTTTTAGTTTGAGTTTTCCGCTTTTCCTCACTTTCCTTCTGTTTTAAATAGCTTGTAAACGCGGCGTGAGCATTTTACTTTCACTTTTATATTAGCGACATTAACGTAATGTAAGAAACTTTTATTAACAGAACAAATAAAAACACACCATATTATATGCCTAATATAAAATAACAAATAACTTGCACAAAGTTTAAATAGTTATACAAAACTGAAAATCAGTAAACACTGTGGAACCAAATAAATGAAAGTAGAAGGTTTATTAGCAAAACAAATAAGAAAGCTTGGAGGCACGGCATACACCTTGATGTAATATAAAATTTAAAAATAAATTAGTTGAAATAAATAAAAATCTGCAAACAATGTGGAACCAAATAAATATGAAACTTCAACTATATATTCCACAAAATATTTTTAAAATGGGCACTTTTGCAAAACTTTTGCCATCATCTTGTCTTTCTCACCTCTCTCTTCTTGTCAGTCAGCTCAACTCGACATTCAGTTTTAATTGCATTGACTGTTCTCTAACTGAACTAAATGATTTTTATTACTATTAAAAAATCAAAACGACGATGGGGAGGTGCCACAGTGGGCACATGACGAAACTGGTGTTGCGGACTGACACCGGTATCACCGTCAACACTGACTATTGCAACAAGTCTATCTTGAAGCTTGCAGGGCTGGAACCTACAACTTAACCTTTCTGTCTAGATTTTTAATCACTAGGCCACGCTACGTCCTAAAATTCAGCATGCACATATAACATGCTGTGTGAGGGAGATGTAAGCTGCACTTGCTATGGCTTACATTAATAATTTACTAATAATGGAAAGGAAAGGAGGAAAAGAAAAGGACGTGACGTGTGGCCAAGTATGGTGACCCATAATCGGAATATGTGCTCTGCATTTAACCCATTCAAGTGAACACACACACACACACCCACCTACAATCCCTGCCGGACCTTAGACTCGAACCCGCAATCTGCGGGTTACAAGTCCGACTCTCTAACCATTAGGCCACAACTGCCTCTAATAACAGGATCAATAGAACATTATTTTATATAAAAATTCTAGTTTGCTTCTGTCTTCTCATTAGATTATGTACTGATATAAAGATGTGGACAGCAGTTGCTCAGTTTTGTCTAACATCTAATTTGTTGATGAAACATCTCCTGGAAACCTGCTGAGCCTCCCCATGAGGGAAACCCCTCCCAGAACCCCTTCCGATTTGTCTACCTGGCAGCAGGATGCTGCCCTCTACTGTGCAGAACAGAAACCAGAGAGAATAAGAGATGCTTTAATGAACTCCCACCAGACCTTGGTTGAATTACAAAAGCAAAAACACCTCAAACACCTTCACTTGTAATTATGCATCCTCCTCTTAATATCATCAAAGGTTTAATCACCTGCAGAGGCGTTCAGGAAAGAGCAGGTTGTTTTACTCATTAAGATAAGCAATACAGTCATGCCTGCTGGCCTCTCCCTTTCTTCTATTGTTGGAAAAAGAGTTGAGCGTTTCCCCTCCATCAGCTAGATGAAAACTATAATGCATGAGTGTGAGAAATGCATTCATGTTGTGATTATGTAAAGAAGCTGGAGGGAGTTGAAAGGCTGTGGAGCTGTAATGGACGCTGTGTGCAGTGACACAACTGAGCCGTCCCCATCCCTCTCCATTATGAGGCGTTTCAGCCTTCTGTTAGTGCCTGCAGAGGACAAACACCACAGCTCAGGTTTCAGGCTTCATCACTTCTTGCCTGTTATGCTCCCAACCTTTTATCGGTGATGCCTTTTTCGCTGCTGTCTGGCTGAACTCTATGCCAAGAACAAATGTGACCCAACACCACAAAACCAGTCATAAGGGTAAATTTTTTAAAAATTGAGATTTATACATCACCTGAAAACTGAATAAATAATCCATTAATGTATGATTAGTTGGGATAGGACAGTATTTGGCCGAGATATACTATTTGAAAATCTGGAATCTGTGGGTGCAAAAAAAAAAAAAAAAATCTAAATATTGAGAAAATCACCTTTAAAGTTGTCCAAATTAAGTTCTTAGCAATGTATATTATTAATCAGAAATTAAGTTTTGATATATTTACAGTAGGAAATTTACAATATATCTTAATGAAACATGATCTTTACTTAATATCCTAATGATTTTTGGCAAAAAAGAAAAAACAATAATTTTGGCCCATACAATGTATTTTTGGCTATTGCTACAAATATACCCGTGCTACTTAAGATTGGTTTTGTGGTCCAGGGTCACAAATGGGATGACAAAACTAAATGACTTTTTTTCTCAGAATTGTCGGACATAAACTCACAACTGCGAGTTATAAAGTCCAATTCTGAGGGGAAAAAAGACTGGTATGTTCTCAGAATTGCGAGTTTATATCTCCCAATTCTGAATTAATAACTAGCTATTGAGTGTTATAAAGTCAGAATTGTGAGATATAAACTTTCAATTCTGAGAAACTGTCACAATGATGAGATACAAACTTGCAATACTGAGAAACAAAGTCAGTGAGTTTATATCTTGAAATTCTAACTTCCTAACTCACAATTGTGAGTTTATATCTTGCAATTCTGGCTTTATTTCTGAGAATTGAGAGTTTATGTCAAACAATTTTAACTTTGTAACACAATTGTGAGTTAAAGTCAGAATTGTAAGATATAAACTTACAGTTGCGAGTTATAAAATCAGAATTGCAAGATATAAACTCACAATTCTGACTTTTTGTCTCGCAAATGCGAGTTTGTATCTCGCGATTCTGACATTTTTTTTTTTTTCACAGTTGTGAGTTTATCTTGCAATTCTGAATTCTGAATTCAGAATTGTGGGATTTAAACTTGCAAATGCGAGTTATAAAGTCCAGTTCTGAGGGGAAAAAAACCTGATATGTTCTCAGAATTGCAAGTTTATATCTCCCAGTTCTCAGTGTTATAAAGTCTGAATTATGAAATATAAATTCACAGTTCTGAGAACATCTCAGTTTTTTTCCCCCTCAGAACTGCACTTTATAACTCGCATTTGCGAGTTTAATTCAATCGTGAGATATAAACTCAGAATTGTCAGAATTGTCAAAAAAGTCAGAATTGACATTGCGAGTTTAAATCTTGCAAATCCGACTTTATAACTTGCAACTGTGGGTTTATATCTCACAATTCTGGCTTTATTTATGAGAATTGTGAGTTTGTTTCACAATTCTAACTTTGTAATACAATTGTGAGTTAAAGTCAGAATTGCAAGATATAAACTCGCAATTCTGACTTTTTTTTCTCAGAACTGCGACAAACTCAAAATTCTGAGAAATGAAGTCAGAATTACGAGATATAAACTCACAGTTGTGAGTTATAAAATCAGAATTGCAAGATATAAACTCACAATTCTGACTTTTTGTGCGAGTTTGTATTTCGTGATTATGGCATTTTTTCACAATTGTGAGTTTATCTCTCAATTCTTTTTTTCTTGCAATTCTGATTTTTTTCCTCAGAATTGTGGGATTTAAATTCACAAATGCGAGTTATAAAGTGCAGTTCTGAGGGGGAAAAAAACCTGATACGTTCTCAGAATTGCAAGTTTATATCTCCCAATTTTCAATGTTATAAAGTCTGAATTATGAAATATAAACTTGAGATATAAACTCAGAATTGTCAAGAGAGTCAGAATTGACATTGTGAGTTGATATCTCACAATTCTGGCTTCATTTCTCAGAATTCCGAGTTTGTCTCACAATTCTGAGAAAAAAAATGTCAGAATTGCGAGATGTAAACTCATTTGTAAGAGTCTGAATTGCGAGTTTATCTTGCAGTTCTGACTTATACTCGCATTTGGGAGATGTTAACTCATTTATATCTTGCAATTCTGGAAAAAGTCAATTACAAGTTTTTATCTCGCAATTCTGACTTTATAACTCGCAACTGTGAGTTATAGTATCCGGTAATACTGACTTCATTCTCAGAATTGCGAGTTTATATCAAAATTTTTGAGGAAAAAAAATTTCAAAATTCTGAGAAGTCGCAATTACCTTTTTTTTTATTTTTTTTTTTTTATCCAATCTTTCAAGTCTGTTGTAAAATTATAAATGTATTTACTTTCATTTTTGTATGTAGTCAATGCATTCTTTCCTGAATACAATTAATAATTTATTTCAATTAACATCTTACTGACCTTAGACTTCTGAACGGTGGTCTACTTAACTTACATAAGCACATAAATAAACATTTTTAAGGTATATTATTTTATTGTTTAACATTTTTAGGTTATTAGCTGCTTTCAGTGTGGGATGGGCTTTGGTATAATATTATAATACTAAAAACCAAGCAAGCAACTGACAAAATGTAGTGTCGTTGCTGGTGAGGATATGTGTTAGGGGAGCATTCTAGTTTTGGTGCATTGTCAATCACGGTGTAGACAGCTATGTTGATTTGGGATAGTGTCCTAGTTAGATGGGATGTCAGCCTAAGTACATGTGATGTAGATGAGATGTCAGGCTGAGTGTGGGTTAAGGTCCTCTGCGGTGGAGAGCAGTACAGCTGATGCATGGAAGCTTGTTAAGACTTGATCAATATTTTAAGTGGCTTATTTTATGCACTGGTAGGCGTGCACTGTTGAAGACTGATGAGTCTATTAGCAAACTGAGTTTTGTGTAATTGCCGTGTGGAAAATGAGCGCATGATACAGCGTGATGACTGGGGAGAGATTTCATTATTTTTCAGCTTGGCTTTTGTTTTCAGGATCACTGTGCTTTTCCATTATTAGCGCACAGAGCGTAAAATCCCACATTGTTATTTAGTTTGTTTACACTTGAGAAGAGATGATACTGTTTTAGTCAAATTTAAGTGGCTTTGTGTAATGAAATTGTGTCTGTTGTTTATCATTGTGTAAAAACAGCAGATCTACTACCATGCACAATATGACTGGAATGCCCAGTGTGAAAAGATGGATCTCAAAATAATAGTCATTGTTAGAAAGGGTTCAAATACACAAAAATGCAAAACACAAAAACAAAATGTGAAGCGTTTTTCTGAAGAACAGCAGGCAGTTTAACTGTTCAGGACAAACAAGGGACTCATGAACAACTATGACTAAACAAAAGAGCACAGCTGTGGATCATTCAGGTAACAACACAGTATTAAGAATCAAGTGCATGCAAACTTTTGAAAGGGGTCAATTTTTATAAATGTAACTATTATTTTCTCTTGTGGACTATATGTAAATGTCTTATATGTGAAATATTGTATTCAGGTCAGTACTAAATAAAAAAAAAATAACATGCATTTTGTATGATCCCTTTTATTTTGGTAAAATAATTAACATTTTGCAGATTCTGCAAGGTGTATGTAAACTGCAGTTCCTTTTTGTTCAGTGATGCATAACATGGTAATATTGTGGAATTCATTTACCAAAATTGGAAATTGAATTGGAAAGAGATGAGTTATTGGCTTTATTGTTCTGTATAGATAATTGTATCTGTACCGTTTGGTGTTTTCATCCTGAACTCTCTTGGCTCCACATGATCAGCAAGGGAAATCTTGTTTTGTTCAGTGTTGGTTCCTCATGAGACACTGGTGTCTTTTTAAAGCACCTTGAAGACACTGAAAAATTGTGAGCAGTGCCTGCTTTAGACAGCAGAGAGTGACCAGCTCAGACCACACATCTGTTAACAGTTTGGTCAGAAAGGAACAGATTGATAAGTCTAAATGTAGCACATTCAATCTCGCTGGTGACCCACTGTGCTCACTTGAGACACACATTTAGCTTCAGGTGCAGTGTTCTTTGATTTTGAGATTTTTAAAATTGGAAACAGCTGCCAAAGATAAAACTATAAAGCCAAAATTGGCTCTGAATATTGAAGGGATAGTTCACTCAAAATTGAAAATTCTGTCATTAATTACTCATCCTCATGTCGTTCCAAACCCGTAAGACCTTCGTTCATCTTCAAAACACACATTAAGATCGTTTTGTTGAAATCCGAGAACTTTCTTTGGCTGTATAAATGTACAATTATTTGTCATGCTGGTAAAGTACATTGAAACTGAAAACTGAGGGATTTTATGGTGCAGAATTCTCTTGACATCTTACTACTGGTGGTGAAGTTATTGTGTTGAGTGTGTGTGTGTACATAAAGGAGAACACACGCTACTGCTGAAACTGCTTGCTTTGTTTTTTCCTCTCGCTCCATTATTCAGGCTTTTTCATCCTGCTCCTGTTTTCTGTCGCCTAAACCAACAGGTGGCTGAAGGGCCTGTTGGGAACCTTCACAGATCTTTAGTTGCCCCAGATTTATTGGCTATAGCGTCTCTTTCCTTCTTTCTTTGAAAAGACTTAAACTACTCTACAACTAATTTTCCCATCAGCTATCTGCTTTAAATTTGCAGATGGATAGATGGATTCATGTAATCCTCTTGTTATGTACTTCATGTACTTAGAAATTGCAGAAAGTTCTCCCTACAATTAAACTTTGATCATTATGATTATAGGAGAATTTTAAAATGGAATATATATAATGTTGCGTTTATTATAATCTAAGGTGAGATGAACTCAATTTATTTCTAAATGTGAGGCATAACATGGCATAATGAGATGTTTTCAATACTTTGTTTTATCTACCATGACATATTCAAGATCTGTGTCCATATACCGTAGATCACTTTAGTTGAACAGTATTTAAAGGGATAGCCCACCCAAAAATGAAAATCCTGTCATAGTTTTCAAATCATCAATCTTCTGTGCAACATAAAAAGATATTCTGGAGAATGTTGGTAACCATACAGTAAAAAGTCAATGGGAAAGGAAAACTGTTTGTTTACCAATATACAGAAAATAAGTCATACATGTTTGAATGACATGAAAGTAAGTAGATGATGACAGAATTTTTATTTTTTGGTGAACTATAGCTTTAAATCTGTAGAAATTCTACTGTAGTATTCAAGTCTGTAATAGTATTTATATAATTTTAGGGTTTATGCAAATAAAAAAGAAAAGATAAAAGTGCTTGAAGATGTTAACCTGAGCGTCTCTCTCTTGCAGAGCGCACCATGGCCAGACACGAGGTGCGAGAGGTGGAGCATAGACAGACACGGGACGGCCTGCGGGACTCTCCTGCATTGCCTGAGATTGAAGATCTGATCATCATCTATAACCGTGTGCCCAAGACTGCCAGCACCTCCTTCACCAACATTGCATATGACCTGTGCGGAAAGAACCGTTTCCATGTTCTCCACATCAACACCACCAAGAATAATCCGGTCATGTCCCTGCAGGACCAGGTAACATGTCCATTACATTACAATAAAATAATTTTTTGCCATTTCTGCAAATATTGTTTGTCTGTGTAAAGCAATGTTAAATATTTGTTCTGAATTTATCACACCACAGAAAAATGTGTTATTAAGGTGAACCACTGATGGTTTTACACTCTAGTTATTACAGTGTTAGGGGAAGGCCCATGCTCAGTGGCTCCAGTGCATCATTTCAGTCCTGCCAAAAAAACTGTTTAATGGTCTAACTCAACAATTCAGTACTACATAGATCAGTGGTTCTCAACTCCAGTCCCCGGGGCCCACTGCTCTGCACATTTTGTTTGTCTCCCTCATTTAACGCACCTGATTCAGATCATCAGCTCGTTAGGAGAAAGATCCATGAATTGAAGTGTGTCAGATTCAGAAACATACAAAATGTGCAGAGCAGTGGGCCCCGGGGACTGGAGTTGAGAACCACTGATCTATGTAGTACTGAATTGTTGAACATTTATTTTGTGTTTAGAAACAATTCTCTGAATTGCCTTTACAAAGACTTTAACATTTTAGTGTT
Organism: Labeo rohita; assembly: GCF_022985175.1. NCBI lineage: Eukaryota > Metazoa > Chordata > Actinopteri > Cypriniformes > Cyprinidae > Labeo > Labeo rohita. Next base: position 16,238,035 of record NC_066874.1, on the reverse strand, counting down.
CTGTACTCACCCCCTTGTCATCCAAGACGTTCATGTCTTTCTTTCTTCAGTCGTAAAGAAATTGTTTTTTGAGGAAATCATTTCAGGATTTTTCTCCATATAATGGACTGCTATGGTGCCCCAAGTTTGAACTTCCAAAATGCAGTTTAAATGCGGCTTCAAAGATCCCAAATGCGGTCATACACTATCCCCGCTGAGGAAGAAGCAAAACGATCGGTTATTTTCATTACAAAAATACAATTTAAATACTTTTTTTAATCTCAAACGCTTATCTTGTCTTGCTTTGCCTGAACTGTGTATTCTGGCTCAAGACAGTTAGGGTATGTTGAAAAACTCCAATCGTATTTTTTCCCTCAACTTCAAAAATCATTTCAAAATCATCCTACAACGCTGCAGAAGTTCCGACCCAGTCTTTACTAAGTGACCATGCAAAGGAGATCAAACCCTTAACAAATAAGGGAAAACAGCAATATAGGACGATTTTGAAGTTGAGGGAGAACATGAAATGGACGTTTTTTGACATACCCTAACTGTCTTGACCTGGAAAAAAACAGAGGTCAGAAAGAGCAAGACAAGACAAGCGTTTGACATTAAAAAGTATATAAATTGTATTAATTTTATGAAAATTACCAATGGTTTCATTAGAAAAGACCCTTCCTTGGCTGGGATTGTTTATAACCGCATTTAGGTTTGTTTGAAGCTGCATTTAAACTGTATTTTGGAAGTTCAAACTCGGGGCACCATATCAGTCCATTATATGGAGAAAAAGGCTAAAATGTTTTTGAAAACATAATTTCTTTACAGCTGAAGAAAGAAAGACATGAACATCTTGGATGACAAGGGGTTGAGTACATTTATCTGTAAATTGTTGTTCTGGAAGTGGACTTCTCCTTTTAAGCTTTGCAAGTCCACTCATATGTGATTAAGGACATTTTTTTTTTTTAAACCTAGTTCATTTGAGCACTCCAAATGGTCCAAGTGTCAACTGTATGAATTCAGACCTCCCTAAAAGGAGCCAGTGTCCTTTTATGGTTCAGCGGAGTCCCTTTTTCAAATCCATAACTAGTTTTTGTTCATTTGAAGTCTACTACATGTGAAAGCACTCTAAATGTCATTGAAATATTGCCACACTGAAAATAGATGTTCATGGGGTATTACATTGTGGGATACAATTATCTGATTAAAACTACAGTAAAAAACAATATTCTGAAATATTATTATAATTTAAAATAACTGCTGAAATTTTAGCAGCCATTACTCCAGTTTTCAGTGTTGCATGCTTCTTCAGAAATCATTCTAATATGCAGATTTGGTGCTCAGTAAACATGTATTATTATCTGTGTTAAAAACTGTTTTACTGCTGTTTTTTTGTGTGTGGAAACAGTGATGCATCTGTTATGATGAATAGAAAGTTCAAAAGAACATCATTTGAAATGTATATTTTTGTAACAATGTAAAAGTATTTTAAATCACTTTTGATTAATATAATATATATATATATATATATATATATTATATATTATATATATTATATATATAAAATAAGCATTATTTCTTTGAAAAATCTTACTGAGCTCAAACTGTAGAACTGTAGTGTATAACCTGAATGCAGTTATTCTAGGTTTAAATTCCATCTTTTATTAAATGAAAATTACATTTAGTAATTTTGAATTTAAATATCAGATGTATTTTAAAGCAATAATTCACCCAAAATGAAAATTCTGTCATTACTCACCCTCATGTCGTTCTAAACCCGTAAGACTTGCGTTCAACTTTGGAACATAAATTAAGATACTTTTGATGAAATCTGAGAGCTTTCTGACCCTGTATACATAGTAATACAACAATTTATACATTATATTTATAAGTATATAATTTATACTTAATCATTTATACAATTTGAAAAGGTTGAAGCAAATTACAAAGGTGTTCACAGTGGGCTGTGTTTACAATAATCTCATGTCATAAAAGCATTCTGAGCCGAGGTGAAATTACATGACTCTTTGGCCGAACAAGTTCTCTTCAGCACTCTTCTTCATGAGCATTTCAGTGTGTGGATAAAAAATAGATTAGAGCGCCATCTGCTGTTCAGATCTAAGCTCAGAATCGATTCCAAAAAGAATGGCGAAAAAGAATGCAGATCTTCATTCGGAAGATCTCAGAATCAATCCATGAATCGATTTATTGTCCCATCCCTAAAAAGTACCTTTTACTGGGTCATTTGAACATTTCGGTTGTGTTGCTGTTTATAAAGGGGTGAGAAAGGTCTCAGATTTTATTAAAAATATCCTAATTTATGTTCCAAAGATGAGTGAAGGTCTTACGGGTTTGGAACAACATGAGGGCGAGTAATTAATGACAGAATTTAAATTTTTTGGTGGACTAACCCTTTAAATATACTCGCAGATGATCAGAGTTTTAAAACGTACTTCTCACTTTTTAAAAAATACTTAAAGGGGTCATCGGATGCCCATTTTCCACAATTTGATGTGATTATTTAGGGTGTTAATGAAAAGTCTATAATGTACTTTGGTTAAACATTCTCAATGGTAGTGTAAAACAACACCCTTTTTACCAAAATCAGCTGTGCAAAAATCATCCCATTCTGGTCGAGGCTGCTTTAAATGCAAATGAGCTCTGCTCGCCCCGCCCCTCTCTTCTCTCTGTGGAGTGACGAGCCTGTTTACTTTAGCCGAGTTTAGCCACTAAACTTGCTAACTAGCACATTATTAGGAAAGGCGATTGCAAAGATTCATTAAAACAACCCCTTATACTCACTTCTGCTGGATTACGAATGATTCGTACAAACATAGACGGATATATGTAGATCGGGAGGTGCATTCCCTTCACAAACAAACGGAATCCACTGCATCTTCAGCGGCTCAGATGTCGGGAGTAAATGACGACCACTATGTTCATTATTACATCCAGCAACACAACACCTCAATCGCTCAATTCTTGTCTAACTTACATCCCTGCTCCGGCATCAAAACATGGAGGTTGGACTGTTACAACTGATCTGAGGTAAGATGCTCATGTCAATCAACTATCATGGGAGCGGCCTCTGTTGGTGTGACGCCACAATGACAAGCATCTTAGAATGGCTGGATTTGAAAAAGGGAATATTATTTTTACAGATGCATTAAAAACCACTGCACAAATTTTTCTCATTATAGGGTAGATTTGTACATACACTGCCAACACACATTAATGTTCAAACAGCATGTAAAAGTGAACTTAGCATCCGATGACACCTTTAAAATGATTAAATAGCCAGATACTGTATATGCCAGCTATTGGGTATATTTTACAGACACACTCGTCTTGTGTAGTCTGGACCAAGTGCAGAAGTGTAGTGTGCTTGTACTGATGACATTGTGATTGGTCTTTTGCTCAGTTCTCACTCTGACAGGCCAGGTGATGTTAGCACAGCGGCCCTGCGTTTCTGTCGTGCATTGTCTCTAACAAGCAGTCTCGTCTCTGGCTCCACCTCCATAATTCATAACCTACTGTCAATATCCACACTGCTGCTGTGCCTTTGTGTGACAAGCAGCGCAGAACAAGCTGAACCAATAGATAAAAAGAAGAACAAGGGGGAAAAAGAATGAAGCGCAGATCTTGTTGACAGCAGTAAAGAAAGAATTCTCTATTCATCATATGTATTGTTATATAGGGAAACGTGTTGTCAGCTATACAAATCAATCTTGAGTTTTGACAAGTTTTGTGTTGAAGGTGCTTCCTTCCAAACAATAGTGTTCACGCATCATTTTGACCTCACACTTGTGAACATTATTCAACACAGCGTGTGGCTCTGTCAGTCTACGATCATGAGCGTATGTTTACATTTGTATTCACGTCATTGCCATCCGCAAAATAATATACCTCGGAGCAGGGGGGAGGGAAGGTGTTATTTATGGGTGATTTTTGCCAAGGTAATATCCAGTCTAGCTTTCAACACAGCTTTTCGTTTGTGCAGATGGTACGACCTTTCCCTCCCAGTGGAGTACAGCTGTGGGACTATGGGGAGAATGTTTGGAGAAAACATTGCTGAAATGTGTTTGCATTAAGTAGTCACTTGGCTGGGTTGTTTAGCAGCCCGTGACAGATGCAGTACGTCAGTGCGAGATTGTTATTTGAGATTTGGATATCGCTGATGCTTGAATGATGGGGTATATCACACATGCAGGAAAATAAATTTAGAGGTTTGTATACTGTGTACAGGTACAAATCGAATGTGTTATCTTGTGCTTACAGATGAGGTTTGTAAGGAACGTGACATCCTGGCGAGAAATGAAACCGGGTTTCTACCACGGCCATGTCGCCTACCTGGACTTCACAAAGTGAGTTTTGCTGTATTGATACAAAATCATCACTACAATCACTGGAAGCAATAGCACTAAACTTCACCGTAGTTAATATGATTATATGTGCTCTTAAGGCACACAAGACCTTATCAAATAGTACATTTGTTGTCTGTTCCTGAAAAATGGGACATCAATCAGCCAGCTACTTAATGCACTGATGTGAGAAGATACATTTAAGTGCTGCACTCTAGTGGTTGAAAGTGGAACATGTTTTTATTTTTTCTCTGTGGATTTGGAGTCTGAAATCAGATTGAATTTTTTGTTTTGTTGGATTTGATTTTTGGTTGTCAATGAGCATAACAATTTTTGCACAGATTTATGTGCTGCTGTTATTAAAGCAAAAGGAACGTCGTATTGAAATTCAGAAATTTGTATTAAATTTTGTTATTTATTTCTGTGACAACAAAGCTGTATTTTCAGCAGCCATTATTTATTCTGCTAGCTGTAGTCAGTATTTTTAGTCTTCGGTGTCTCATGATCTTTCAGAAATTGTTGTAACATTATAAATGTCTAGCATTCATTAAGAAAAAAAAAAAAAACCTTACTGACCCCAAACGTTTCAACTGTACTGTACATAAAGCACATTACAACAAATGTGATTTTAGTTTGGTTTTGGTTTATTGTTTTTTGTTCTTTGTTTTTCTTTACTTTGCTTTGTGTTTTTTGTTTTGTTTTACACATGATAATCAGAATCATTTTTGCACAGATTTGTGGAGTTTATGATGTTGTTCTTAAAAATAAATAAATAAATAAAAACCTTATTGACCCCAAATGTTTGACCTGTACTGTACATAAAGCACATTACAACAAATGTGTTTTTGTTGTTGTTTTTTGTTTTTTTGTTTGGTTTGGTTTGTTGTTTTTGTTTTGCTTTGCTTTGTTTTGGTTTTGTTTTATTTTGTTTTACACATGATGATCATCAATCATTTTTGCACAAATTTGTGGAGTTTATGTGCTGCTGTTCTTAAAAAAAAACAAACAAAAAAAAAAAACCCTGCACTGTACATAAAGCACGTTACACAACAAATGCTATTTTTTTGTTTTGCTTTGCTTCACTTTTTGTTTAGCTTTTTGTTTTGTTTTGTTTTGCTTTACTTTGTTTAGTATTGTTTGTTTTGTTTTTTTTATTTTACACATGATCATCATCATAATTTTTGCACAAATTTGTGGAGTTTATGTGCTGCTGTTATAAAACAAACAAACAAAAAAAAGCCTTACTAACCCCAAACGTTGAACTGTACTGTACATAAAGCACATTACACAACAAATGCAATTTTGGTTTGCTTTGCTTTGCATAACTTTTTGTGTAGATTTTTTTTTTTTTTTTGCTTTGCTTTTATTTAGCTTTTTAGATTTTGCTTTGCTTTGTTTTATTTGGTTTAGTTGGTTTGTTTTTTATGTTGTTTTAAACATGATCATCATAATCATTTTGCACAAATTTGTGGAGTTTATGTGCTGCTGTTATTCAAGCAAAAGAAACATCATATTAAAAATTCTAAAATTTGTATTAAATTTTGGTGATGATATAATTGGAACGAAGAAAACAAAGATAGCAAATCAGCATAATAGAATAATTTCTGAGGGATCATGTGACATTGGAGTAACGGAGACACTGGAGTAATGATGCTGAAAATTCAGCTTTGATCACAGGAATAAATTACATTTTAAAACGTATTCAAATAGAAAGCAGTTATTTTAAATAGTACAAATATTTCACAATAATACTGCATTTGCTGTATTTTGGATCAAATAAATGCAGTGAGCAGAAGAGACTTCTTTAAAAAAAAATGTCAAAAACTTAAAACTTTTGACTGGTAGTGTACAAGGAATTTGTTCAGATGACATGAAACCTCCAGTACACATAGACAATAACAACAACAAAACAAACAGATAACAAGGATATGTGAATAAAATACATGTATATCTAAATATATAAATAAACAGAAATAGACAAAAAAAAAAAAAAAAAGTATTTACAGTTGTAGTATATAGGTGGAATAGAACAGAATTGACAAAGAATAATATAATATAATATGTTTTCCTCAATAGGTTTGGTGTCAAGGGGAAGCCAGTTTACATCAACATTGTACGGGACCCCATCGAGAGGCTGGTGTCGTACTACTATTTTCTCCGATTTGGAGACGATTATCGACCAGGTCTCAGACGGAGAAAGCAGGGAGACAAAAAGGTATTACCTTTTTAAATGATTCATTCAACATAACTAAGAATTTTGTCACTGTATGGATGCTAAGATGCAATATGTGTGACTACGTTTCAGACGTTTGATGAGTGTGTGTCATCAGGAGGTTCTGATTGCGCTCCTGAGAAGCTTTGGTTACAGATCCCGTTCTTCTGTGGCCATTACTCTGAGTGCTGGTGGGTAACATGAGCAGCCTGTTACTCTGTCTTTCACTTAATGCTCTTCTGCATTAGACAAATTGATTGATTTGCTCTTTACAGATTTGTTCTCAAAATGACTGCATGTAGGAGCTGGAAATGATCTGGTGTGTCTGTTTGTGCAGGAATGTTGGCAGTAGGTGGGCTCTCGAGCAGGCCAAGTATAATTTAGTGAATGAGTATCTGCTTGTGGGAGTGACCGAGGAGCTGGAGGATTTTATCATGATGCTCGAGGCAGCACTGCCACGCTTCTTCAGAGGAGCGACCGAGCTCTACCGCACAGGTACTTCGTTGTCAAAAATGAGTCATGGTTCAACAAAAAAAGACAATTCTGCTTACTTTTCTCCATGTAACACAAAAGGGGAAAACAATAGCTCTGTGTGAGAAACAGCCTGGTGGATGGATATAAAACTGAGTTTTATTTTGTCTTTGACTTAAACTGCAGGCAAGAAGTCCCACCTGAGGAAAACGAGTGAGAAGAAACCTCCCACTAAAGAGTCCATCTCAAAGCTGCAGCAGTCCAACATATGGAAGATGGAGAACGAGTTCTACGAGTTTGCGCTGGAACAGTTTCAGTTTGTACGCGCTCACAGCGTCAGGGAAAAAGACGGAGAGCTTTACCTGCTGGCTCAGAACTTCTTTTACGAGAAAATCTATCCAAAAGTAAACTAGAGTTGACATTAGCATGGTCCAAGTGTCGTTTGGCCCGTTCATATACTGTTCTGTCACATTCACTGGGAAGAGAAGAAGAGGACATCTACGATGTGGACACAAATGCCTGGAAGAGTGTGTTTTTCGAGAGACTTCACACAAGTGCTGACTGTGACGCTCAATATCAAGCCACTTTGAGCCCAGTATCTTTTTATGGACATTCACAGCAGTGAAAACATTTGTGACATCAAACATCAAATTTTCACGTGATTCTTCATGCCTTCCAAAAGAAAAATGACAGAACCTTCTTTGGCCATCAGTCACTGTTGTGAAAAATCGATTTTGAACAGGGTCAAAAGGGTACAGCTTTTTGTACCAGATGTTTGGTACATTAGGAGCACCTCCTTATTTTACTACTAACTGTGGTTTTGTGAATTCTTAACACTTTCTTGCATTGTGTATATTCATTTTTAATAGAATGCCATGAACAGTGTTTACAGACTTTAGTAAAGGTATTGTAGCCAGAGTTTAGAATGTGGTAAAACAGATTTCATATCTGTACAAATTGTATTTACATGTATATTTTATGTAATTGGACCAAACGGTTGTAAGAAATTCAAAGTTGTAGAGTTACTAGTTATTTAGAAAATAGACATCTTTTTGGGGACCCCACTGGTGCTTGCTTTCTTTTCTATTCCCCTCTCCCCCCATTTCATCTTCCATTGTTCAAGTACAGAGATTGTTTTGGACAGGTTCGAGACCATTATATCTGTCCACCATGTTCCTGTTTCTAACTGTGTGAGGTCTTACTGGTCCAGAACAGGTTCGTTGAATAAAAACTGCAAGTATCATCTTGAAGCGCAGTATTGGCTTAGGTACCTAATGCCCTCTCAGAAGTCCTAATTATACTGCATTTTACCAGAAGATAAAAGGAAGAAAGAGGCTCAAACCAACATTAGGTGTACACTCAATAGTGCCTTCATGAATCATTAATTCCACCCTGGATTTTAGCAGTTGTTCTGATCATTCAAACAATGTCTGTATATTAAATTGATTTTAAAACTGCCAGGTTTCCTTTTATGTTTGAGTTCTTCATCATCTTGATATTTTAGTTTTTTGTCTTTTTTTTTTTTTTTTTTTTTTTTTGTATAAATTGTCTCAAAGCATTTTAAATAAACTTTACTGTCTGTGAGACCATGTTGTTTTCAGGATGTTCTCTTAGGCCACGTTCACACAGCAGCAGAATAAGGTTGTCAGACCTGTATTTGAGTCCTTAATATGGTTACGTTTACAAACAGTATGGTTATTTACGGGTTTGACAACCGCATTCTATAACCGAACTCACACCCGTACATTTTTAGGACTCACAACTGCATTCTCAGAAAAAATCCCGACAGTTTTATGCTCGGTGTGCGGCTCAGATGCTCCGCCCTTCCCCCAAATATAAAAGCTGCTGTCGGTTAATGAAGGTTTGATGAATGAACTCGCGGCTCGACTGGACATTTGACGTGTCAGAAAGTGAAAAACGTTCAGTTTTATGGACGTCGCCATCTTTGGCCACTGTTGTTATGGTTACTAGTAAGTAATAGGGACTTGTCTCCCCTTGCACGTTCATACAGACAGTATTCGAGGCGCATTTATAAGCTGCTGTGTGAACGGGACATTTCGAGACTCACACCTGTAAGTAAATGCCATTGTCAATCCCAAAAAGTGACAGTGTGAACGTAGCGTTATTCAGTTTTCAAACTGGGCTTCGAGGATATTCTTGTGGGGTGTGTATATTTTAATAGGATAGTTTTTAGGACTGTCAAACCCAGATAGCACACGTACCCCTACAAGATGTCTGTTAAAGATCACTTGATTTGGAAAGCATCTGCTGTGTACAAACATCTAACATAAGATGTCAGTTTTACATACATTCAAAATCATAAATATCTTAAAGACATCTAATAGGCATCTATTTGACATCTAATTGGAAACGTCCTATAAGACGTATTGCAGATGAGCAACATGCTTTTTACCTTGCCAAAATCAGCTCTGCAAAAATCATCTCATTCTGGTCGAGGCTTTAAATGCAAATGAGCTCTGCTCGCCCCGCCCCTCTCTTCTCTCTGTGGAGTGACGAGCTGCTTGGAGAGATTGTTTGCTTTAGCCACATTTAGCCGCTAAAACTGCTAACTAGCACATTATTAGGAAAGGCGATCGCAAAGATTCTTAAAAAAACCCTTATACTCACTTCTGCTGTAAGTGAAGCTGGATCATGAATGATTTGCGCGAACATAGACGGATATATGTAGATCAGGAGGTGCATTCCATTCACAAACAAACGTAATCTACTGCATCTTCGGCGGCTCAGATGTTGGGAGTAAATGACGACCACTATGTTCATTATTACATCCAGCAACACAACACCTCAGTCGCTCAATCTGAGATATTCTTGTCTAACTTACATCCCTGCTCCGGCATCGAAACAAAGAGGGCAGACGTTACAGCTGATCTGAGGTAAGACGCTCATGTCAATCAACTATCGTGGGAGCGGCCGCTGTTGGTGTGACGCCACAACGACAGGCATCTGAGAATCGCTCCATTTGAAAAAGGGAATATTATTTTTACAGTTTAATTAAAAGCCACTGCATGGATTTTTATCATTATAGGGTAGATTTGTACATACACTGCCAACACACATTAATGTTCAAACAACATGAAAAAGTGAACTTAGCATCCAATGACCCCTTTAAGACACCATTTAAATATCTGAGAAGGTTCCAAGAAAGCTCTTGGATTTCATCAAAAATATTTTAATTTATGTTCCCGAAGATGAACGAAGGTCTTGGAACTAAATGAGGGTGAGCAAAATTTTCAGGTGAACTATCCCTTTAAGTAATGTAATAGTAGCTGCAATAATAAGTATGCCACACGTCTTGTTAAGGGTCATTTCTTATCATCAGTTGTTCAGTCTCAGTTTAGTTTCAGCGTTAAATAAGAAGAGACTATCATGGTGACTAGGAAAAATAGAAAGAACAAAAATCTAATTCTGGTATGGAGTAAAAGTGGGGAGAGTGAGTGTGTTCAATGTGATCAGTGGCCAACAAAACATCTGCCTTCATCTCAACACACAGACAGACATTATGCAGGCCAAAACCAGACGCATCACATGGCCATGAGTGAACGTCTGCTTGACAAGAGAGAACTCAATTAACTTTTTTTTTTGTTTAGCTGCAGGCATAACAAAGCATTGTTTCATTAGACAGATGAATACAGGCTGATAATTACTCCTCAATTAAAAAGAGCCTGTACCATGTATTGATTTGCAAGGGAGAAGGTTAATTAGGAGCACTGAAGTTCGCTGTGTTCTGTTGATGTAGCGTTGCTTTTATTTGTATGTTTCCATGTCACTGAGTGTCTTAGTATGAAACATGATTTTATCTGAGTTATTATTCAGAATACTTTATTGACTGTATCTTTTGAAGGTTCACTGATGGGTAAATTATCATGCAGAGGAGCTACAACATTCTGGGAGCCTAAAATTATTGCATGTTTTCAAGCATGACCAAATGGGTCTTTCCCCAGTATTTAAATGGCATTTGTGTCCCTTACATCAAAAAATAATGTTAGTAATGTAAGATCAATAACTTTTTTTAGTACTATTTACAGTAAATAATTTACATCTTTTTATTTCTTCATGCCTGTTCCAGGTCCGTTTTCTCTAACTTCTTTTTGGATGTGTTTGGTGCTCTCGTGAACGTGTGCCGAAGACTGACACAGAAGAGAAGAAACTACTGTTGAATCAAGTTATTTTTGTTTCTTTGCACATAAAAAATATTCTTCTTAGCTTCATAACATTACGGTTGAATCACTGATGTCACATGGACTATTTTAACGATGTCCTTACCAACTTTCTGGGCCTTGTCAATTATGTGTTGTCTATACAGGGTAAAAAAAATGAACATTTATTTGCGTTACGAAGATGAACAAAGGTCTTACAGGTTTGGAACGACATGCAGGTGAGTAATTAAAGACAGATTTTTTTTTTTTTTTTTTTTTTTTTGAATGAGCTATCTCTTTAAAATGTTCTGTTATCATGATTTTGTAAACTGAACAGTTGAATAAATTAAAATTTTTCCAGTTTGCACTTTAATGACCTTGATCTAAAGGCTTCTAATGTTAAAATAAGCTATCAGCCCTATTACCCCTCTGAAGGCATAATTAAATCTAAACATATTAAAATACATGAATTTAACTTAAAGTGACAGTCCAAAATCCTTATTTTTCCCATAAGAGTGGACACGGCCATTTACATATTTGCTGTGGCCAGTGTCATTCACTTCCAGGTATTTTATCTGCAAAACAGCTTGTTTTTCTGCTTGATATTGCAAACTAATGTGTCTTACACACTGTACTTTGTTATTCTTCTCGTTGTTTCCCTACAGCAGCTAATGAACCAGAAGTCTCACAGAAAACGGCTTACTTCTGTGTAGGAAAATAGAGTGAATATTAACAGCTGTTTAATATAAATTCAGTTCAATTCAGTTGTTTAATATAATGTTTAAAATCTGACCATAATTGTCGTATTTACTTATATGAAACTGGAAAAGATATATATTATATATAATGAGCTAGATATGTGTGGCATTGAAATTGTTATTATTGAAGGAAATTGGATTATGAAGGAACTTTCTTTCTTGCTTGCTTTCTTTACTTTTGGTCTAATATACAGTTGAGGTCAAACGTTTACAGACCTTGCAGAATCTGTTAACTTTTTACCAAAATAAGAGGGATCATACAAAATGCATGATATTTTTTTATTTAGTACTGACCTAAATAAGAATTCACATAAAAGACATTGACATATAGGAGAGAGTTTCTTTCGTCCCGCAGCATGCTAATTTGGTGACTTTCTGTGTCTTGCATCATTTATTAAAACATTTATCATAAATGTTTATGTTGTATTATACCAAAAGAATATGCCAAGAGTGAGGGTCAGATTTAGGTTTTAGCCATACCTTAGCTTTTCCACCTCCACCTATGAATTTGCAGTTTCCAGATGTTTTTATGTACATTTGAATGTATGCATACAAACAACTGGATGGAAACATGAATAGGCCTACTGTTAAATTATGTTAATCTAATTTTCATATTGTTCATTCTGTTAAAAAAATGTTTTATGAAAATAAGTTGAATAAATAAATAATTAAAACAATTAAAGTTTGTACACTCAGGTTTTGAAACATCTGATGAAACTTAAATTTAAAAGGAAAATGTACTAATTTTTTTTTGCAAAGATCAAGGACAAAATATGTTTGCAGTTGCATATTAACAAGGTCATAGTCATGTATATTTAATAAAAACAAGAGTTACACAAAAAATATACACTGTAAAAAACAATTTGTTGAGTCAACTTAAAATAATTTGTAACCTGGCTGCCTTATTAAGCTGTTTATTCAGCTTGAAATGTTAAATTATTAAGTGACAACTTAGATATTTGAGTTGACTGAACTTAAAATTAAGGCAGCTGAGTTACTTACCTGTTAAGTCTATATAGGTCTGTTAAGTTTAGCAAACACAAATATCTAAGTTGTTACTTAGTACAACTTAACATTTCAAGTTGACTAAACTTATTTTAGTTGACTGAACTTAAAATTTAAGGCAGCAGGGTAACAAATTATTTTAAGCTGACTCAACAAATTGTGTTTTTAATTTTTTACAGTGTAGTTTGTATTGTTGTGTTACTTTCGTTCCAGCCAACGGGGTCGAAAGTAACAATGTGCAACTTATGTTCAAACTGAAATTATACTTAAGTCTTTCTACATTTTACAAAATACCACCTGGTATTAATGGACCACACTTCTGAGTCATAGGCCACAGCAAAAATATATATCTCTGTCAACAAGTTTTTTTTAGTGATAATTGTACAGTCCCTTGTTTGTCCTGAACATTTAAACTGCCTGCTGTTCTTCAGAAAAATCCTTCAGGTCCCCCAAATTCTTTGGTTTTTCAGCATTTTTGTGTATTTGAACATTTTCCAACAATGACTGTATGATTTTGAGATTAATCTTTTCACACTGAGGACAACTGAGGGACTCATATGCAACTATTACAGAAGGTTCAAGTGCTCACTGATGATTCAGAAGGAAAAACAATGCATTATGAGCTGAAGAGTGAAGACTTTTTGAATTTGAAGATCAGGGTAAATTTACCTTAGTTTGTCTTCTGGAAAACATATCTTCTGTATCTTCTGAAGGACTATATCTTATTTAGGTCAGTATTAAATAAAAAACAACACACACATTTTGTATGATCCCTCTTATTTTGGTAAAATAATTAACATTTTGCAGATTCCACAAGGTGTATGTAAATTTTTGACCTCAACTGTATACTGTTTTGTATTAAATGCAGTATATACTTAATTATCATGTCCATCAGCTATTCTGGTAATACTTTGTTCCTCCACCAGAGGGAGTATTGTGTTCACCGATCCGTCCTTCTCCTCGAATCAGCTCAGCTGGAACTGTTCAACAAGCCCCATTAATGCACCTGTACTGAGCCAAATGGACCAAACGAATGGGGCATTACCATTAAGAATACAGATTGCTCTATTAGAGCTGCACCGGCTTTCAGCTTTGGTGGCAGCTATAAATAAAGCTCTTTACTTTAGACCCGGCAATTTGTGCCCCTCTCTCTGTTCTCTTGCATAAATGACACACTACGGTTTAAGTCACTGTGTGCAAATGGTGGGTTGGTGATGCAGCCTTTTCCAGAGAATAAGTTTAGCGTTTCTAGGAAGTCTTTTTGTCATGGTGTCTTCAAGAAGCTTTTAGCAAAATGAGCGATTTACAGGTCTAAATACACTAACTGGCATATTTACCTTCCCTATTTGTAAAATTACAGTGGGATGAGTGTAACATGATTGGTCGTATTTTTAATAGTAGGAAGAACGAGTCTTGTCTCTTTATATTTGAAGGATGTGATTCAGGCCTACTTAAGGTCAAAAAGTAAAGCTCGCCACCATTACACTAGTACTGTGAGTCTCTGTGCTGAAATAACCTCTAAATCAGAGTCAAAATAATGACCTCATTCAACTAATGAAGGCTGGCTGGGTTTGACAACCATAACCCTCTGGACTTCTGACAAAATGGCTGTTTTTTTTTGTTTTTTTTTTTGGTGGGTAGATCAGAGGAGATGGCTGAGCTGTGGAGTAAAACTGGCCGCAGTGTTTTGAAATTGGTGCTCCATAAAACAAACAGAGCAGAGAGGAGGAGAGACATTGACCCCCTACTCTCCTGGACAGAAGGCAGGACCTCTGAGCACTTGGCTAAAGGGATTTATTATGCTTGCTATGAAAACGGCTTCGTCTGAAAGAAACATAGTGATCTAAATTGGAAGGTGCAGGGATAAAAAGTTCAAAGTCAATGGCGAACCAAGGAAACTAGCACATTATTTCCGATCTGGGGGCGTTCAGGTTTCCTTGACTATGCGAGCTAAAAATAGTGATTAAGAGATTTGTTCCCATGATGTGGAAAGATAATTAGGAAAAGCTAAACATGATTTGACTTTACTATACGAGGCGAATGACACAGGTACTGGAAAAATCTGATTGCTCACTAGGAAAGAAATTGAAGTAAACCGCACAGAGACATTTCAATATAAACATCATGATGGGTAATTTGTTTGACGTCTGTGATTAAGGCTTCGGTTTTACCAATTTGTTTTTATCCAATTGCTTTTTAGATTCGAGGTCATTTCTACTAAAACATGGAAAGGACACTCATAAAGTCCTTCAGAAAAACCATAACCATTTCCTTCCATTACTGCTGAAAAAGCCTAAAGTCTGACGTTGGATTTGACCTTTGACTCATAATTAGATTGGTACCTGTATATTATGGTTGTTCGACATTGGAAAAGATTCTTCTTCCGTGCTCCTCTTTCTCTTTAATGCAGAATTCAGGGAGGTAAAGGAGCTAGCAGGCAAAGAGAGATGCAATCAGGAATTCAATCGTGCCTATTGTTCAGGCTTACTGATGAGCTTTGCAGTGTAGATAATGGAGTAAATTATTTACCTCTCTGCTCTCTCTTCTTTTGTGTCTCCTTATTGTTGTCAGTGCTGTCAGTGTACCTGTGCAGAGCTGTATGGTCACAGATTAAAGGCCTGCGTCAGATCTTTCTTAAAACA
This sequence comes from Labeo rohita, assembly GCF_022985175.1. Taxonomy (NCBI): domain Eukaryota; kingdom Metazoa; phylum Chordata; class Actinopteri; order Cypriniformes; family Cyprinidae; genus Labeo; species Labeo rohita. Next base: position 16,222,453 of record NC_066874.1, on the reverse strand, counting down.
TCAGCATGTTTCAAATTGTATTTGGCTTTTTCTTTTGTTTTCTTATCTCCTTTTCTGTCCGTAAGGGTCATTCTATAAAACAGATGGCATTTGGATCTCTCGTGTAATGAGTTTAGCAATGAATAGCTGATGCTCACTTTACACTTAAACATTAAAAAAAAGTTTAGAAATCAAATTTCCAAAAATATGAAAGCAGCTATTTCACAGAAGGATTTTCATTTTCACAGGGTTGTCGTAAACTTTAAACCGCTGATGTCATATGGACTATTTTAACAATGTCTTTACTACTTTTCTGAGCCTTGAATGCGGTAATTACATTTCTGTCTATACAGGGTCAGAAAGCTCTTGGATTTCATCAAAAATATCTTACGTTTTTTTTTGGGTGAACTATCCCTTTAAGCATAGCGTTTTTAGAATGCAGTGTTATGCGCGAGACGTTTAAAAAGAATAAAATTGGAGCGTAGCACAGTGTTTTAACGTACACGCGATAAAATATATCTTTTCCTAGTTTTTGTCCAAACTAGCCGCGACGCTGATACGCAATTTAAAAAAATATAACTAACTAAATAAATAAATAAATAATAATAATAATACTAATAATAATAATAACAACAACTATTTTTCTATTTCTACAATGTCGTGGCTAGCAGGGGCGCCTGCAGGATTTTTTTCCGAGGGTACACACTTTTTTTTTTTTTTTTTTTGAGGACCAAATGATCAGTTAGAGGCATGCAGTCCATGCAGTTAATTTTCTTGACTGATAACCGACGCTCGTTAACCGATCATAACAGTTAACCGACAAAATTTAAATTAGCTTTTTATTAAATTAGAACTTAGTGCATGCATAAATAGCAGCACAAACAAAAGACATATAAGGATTCACACACCGTCACATCACACCTGCAACTGTGTAGGGAGCAGTGTTGGGGAGTAACTAGTTACATGTAACTGAATTACGTCATTTAATTACAAAATAAATGTAACTGTAATTAGTTACAGTTACTGAGAAAAATATGTAATTAAATTACAGTTACTTTTGAAAAATGCCAGTGATTACAAAGGGGATTACATCTGAATTTTTTCACACACACCCCCACATACAGATTTAATTGACTTCTTTTAAATTGCACTGACTGCTCTAAAATGAGACACCAATGTTTCAGGAGTTTAGGACACAGAATAGGACACATGCTTATTCGATAAGTGTTTTATCTCCTACTTGGGTTTATGCATAAAACTAAAGAGATGCTAGTGTTTTCTGTCATAACTATGCAAACATTTGATTTCAAACCCAGTATCATCAACTATTTCTTGTTATGATGTTATTTATGTTATGATCTTGTTATGCCATATAGTGCAACTGTGCTCACGGTGACCCGAGATTAATCCCGTCTCGAGGTCCTTTGCTGATCCCTCTCTCCCCCCAGCTCTTCCCAGCTCTTTCCTGTTATCTCTCTACTGTCCTATCACAATAAAAGGCATAAAAAGCCCAAAAATATAAGTAAAAATAATATATAATATATATATTTTTAATATAATAATAAAAAAAAAAAAAAAAAAAGTCTGAATTTGTGGTGGCTGTGCTTTAAATTAAATTATTACACAGCTTAGACTCTCTCGGGGCAACTTAAGTCGGTGCTATATGCTTGATAATTTTTCTTGGCGGAAGCTTTTCATTTGGTTAGCTCATAAAATATTAAAGCTTAATTCAATATTATGTGTACAATTTCTTAATTCTGTCATCCTGGTATCGTGGACTTCCTCTGTTGTTTCATACAAACACATCTGCTGCCATATATATATATATATATATATATATGTATATTTTGTACATTGTAATGGATTATAAGATAACTAACAAACTAGTACTACTACTTAATTATTTATGTGGTGAAATGTTGTGTACGAAAAGTGGTATGACTGCACTGTATCACTAAAATGTCTAGTCTGAACTTGCCATTTGCTAGCAACTGATTTCTTCATGGAAGCTTTGCATTCAAATATTTCAACTCAGATCAGTATTTCGTGTCTAATAATTTTGACACGAAACATCTAAATAATCTAAGTAATCAAGCAGCTGTGTAATAAGTGAGATAATGTACATCCAGCCAGTTGTTATCGCAAAATAAAGATGCATGTTATCCCTTACTTATTATAATCTTAATTCAAATGTTTTGAAAGGATTTTGAAAGTCTGACAGTAATCAGTGTTGAACGCTACTGTAAAGGTTAACTCTGCCTGGTTTAAATGTTTCAAAATGATTAACAGTTGAAAATATTAGAAAATTTAGAAAAAGTAATCAAAAAGTAATTAAAAGTAATAAGTTACATTAATAAAGTAATTGAAAAGTTACACTACTTATTACATTTTAAATCAAGTAACTTGTAATCTGTAACCTATTACATTTCCAAAGTAACCTTCCCAACACTGGTAGGGAGAACAACTGAATAATATTATTTATTATAATAAAATTTAAACGATTTGCTGCGACGCATTTTTGTTTGATGTGTGTAGCAGAATTATTTATTATGTTTTATTGTTATTACAAATGTTTTAAAAACAACATAGGGCCTACTTGAGAAAAAAAAAAAAAACTAATACTTTTATTTATTAAAATTTAACTTTAACTATAACTTTTATGGCATTTTGAATGTAAGATATTGTCATGAATTCGTTGTATAGCACGATTTTCAGTTTATTTGGCGTAATAGGCCATTTAATTTGCAGAAATTGACTATGGCGTGCATATGAAACGCAGTGATTGGGGGTGTGGGGTAAGTGCCTATTAGGCTATACGTACGCCAAAACTGCGTATTATATTATGCACGCCAAAGTGAATTTCTGCGTATAAATAGTACACCAAATAGAAACAGAAAACCGTGCTACTGATACGCATTTTAATGAGATCGGACTACTACAGAGGAGTAATAATGAGAGAGCGGTTCGAAAAAACGCGAACTGATTGTGAAAGCATGGACTCAACATACTGATATTCAAAGTAATGACATGGCTGGTTCAGTCGACCGAAATACTGGACACATAATAATAACTGCTAAAATATTTGCCGGACAGACGTTTCCGGGGCTCATGGTACGCACAGTACAGCCGCACACCTGCAGGCCCCACTGGCAGCTAGAACAACAAACTATTACAATTATAATATCAGGTACTGTTCTTTATTCAATGTTAAAAGTGTCTAATGTGAGTTTGAAAATCACGTGAATTTATAGCCATACTGAAATCTTGAAAATAAATATAAGCAAACCTATAGTTTCACAACTCAATGCGAACCACGTGTTTTCAATGACAAAAATGGTATCAGTCACTCAGTATGTCGTTTTAATAATGTTAAAAAGGTTTAATATTTATGAATTAAATTATAAACCTGTCCATTTTGTTGTGTGCAGTGCTCTTCTGAGCTTCTGAATGTCTGTGATATTTCAGTCACGTCGCGTCTGATGTGGACAGCCAAATTTCTTGTCGCTGGAATCTTGTCGCTTCGCATGCAATTTAGGACACGGTGTGAACGCGTCCATCTAGTGCGTTTACATAGAAAAAAACATAGAAACGTCGACCATTGTGAACAGCTCCTACGGTTTCCTTTTCCACTGTGCTGCTACAGGATTTTGAAATGTAGCTTACGTCACCTCGGTTATCCAGTTGGCGACATCGTGATATCTAAGGTGAACATTGGAGCAGGGGTGGCGAACATCATAGTTTTGCTTTAACCCTAATCAAATGCACCTGAACAAGCTAATCAAGGACTGAAGGGTTACTAGAAAGCAACAGCCAGGTGAGTTTTAATTTGGATTGGAGCTAAACTCTGAAGGACTGCGGCTCTCCAGGACCGGAGTTCGCCACCCCTGCATTGGAGCAGCCATGCTACGATGAAGGATATGTTATACAAAAGGAAAAAGTTAACACTAAAGAAACAGTAGTGTACTTGAAAATGTATAATATGTCACATATGCGTTCTAGCAGCACAGTTGAGTACGGTTAACCGTGCCTAAAACATTAAGGCTGGCGCAGAACCTGATTTTACCAAGTGCGACATGTTGTTGGATCAACATCTTTGTTGACCCTGGAACAACATTGTGATTAACCAATCAGATTGAAAAACCACTTCATAGTTTTTGTGAAGTTTAGGCTTACAATCAGTGTTTGGTGCATGTACATCAGTGTCATTCATCTATCATTTCCTCTGATTTTAGGGATTACTCATGGGTAAGGTTAGGTTTAGGTGTAGGGATGTGGTCAAGATTAAATTTTTGGATTTAAATTAATTAAACATCTAACTCAGCAAAATCACGACGTGCTAAGGCTGGTGGTGGTAAAGCGCTTATAGGTTTCAAATATGAACCCTTTTGTGTCAAATGGAATAGGCCTACCACACAAATACTGAAAGACCCTTTATCATATTTCATTGCATGTATAAAGGGTTTCTAAAAAAGTGAAGTGAATCTGTGACCTGTGTAGCTATTTACAGACCAGTGTAGTAGGAATAAAGAGCAGAAACGTAAAACACAGACAAACACTCACTATTCTACTCGCCGTCGGCCATTACAATCTCTGCTGGACGCACAGTACTTCTTCCCAGTCTGCCTTGGTTAGAGGTAAATAACCTCCATGCAAATTGGTTTCAGTAGCCCTGAACCCCTCTTTTGCATCACTTCTTTAGTTGCTTTGAATCACTCACATTATTTCCCTTTGCTATTATTCAGTTCCACAAAAACCTCACGCTGACTGAGGGAAAACATTTCAGCTGCCACAAAATATTTTCATGCTTTTGCAACTTAACCCTGGAATAGGGACGATGACCTTTACAAGACAATTTGAAATCCCCACCGAAAGTTAGAAGATCTCCCACGGTTTTTGGTAGTTGCATATCAGCAAATGGTTTCATGTGAAATAACTAAATTAAGAGCGTGTAGGCCTACTTTATGTTGAGCTCGTATTTGTTTTTTAAAAACATTAGGCTGATTTGTTCATACTCTGCACGTGTTAGAACAAATCAGGCATTAACTAAACTATGACTCATACAAATTACGGCTTCTCTCAATCAATGAAAACTAGAGGGGAGAGATTAGACCTAATCATGCTGATTAAACTTGCATGATAAGCCAAGTACAACATATTGTTTTTGTTTTTTTATAGACTGTATGTTCATTAAGACAAAATCTGAATCTCTAAATCTCTAATTCTTCACACTCTTGAAAGTTGAAAGTATTAAATGGAAAATTAATAATAGGGTTCACTAGTACATGCGTTCCTCAGCCGCTAGGTGTCACTGCTTCCTTGTTGAATCTGCAATGTTTCTAAAGCTAAACATCACACGTGTTTGTTGAGGGTACAGCATTTTTTATAATTCTATATACGTACTGCAATTTTTCTCCCTGTGTTACTGAAATACTTAATTTTATACGGAATTCCATACAGTTTTCAGTATTTATAAATGGCTATATTCATATCTTTTTTTTTTTTTTCTTGCTTTGTCATGTTCTCCTTTTATTTATTTAGCTTTTGTGAGGCAAAATGAACAGTTAACCAGACCAAACCCTCCCTATGCTGGACTAAAAATGATTTTAGTTTAAAAATGTTGTGGACTATGACTATGCTTTGGTCAAGTAGATCAAATTATTCAATCCTAACTATACCACACTGTTGTGTGTTTTGAAACTGTGGCTTCTTTTGCCACTATTATGCAACTATAGGTTGAAATAGAAGCGTCACAAACTGTACTTCTATTTGCAAGCATGATGCACTGAAAATAGTGTACCATTTGAACATCTTTAGCGTACTATTTTCAACATGCTATAATTGGAGACCCACTAATTGTAATTTTGCGTAATACAAGATGAATATTATATGAATTGGGACGCATCCAAAGTTTATTTATCAAACGCACAACAATACAGTATGCAGCACTAATTGCCGGCAATGACATATTGTTTCTGTAAGCTCTGAAGAAATTAGAACTTACTCATAAATAGAGCAATTAAAGAGAAAAATAGATGAACATATACATATATAATGTACAAATTGTGCAAATACTGCAGTATGCCTTGTGAGGCATGAATATTCCATGTAAGGGCGAATAGTGATGTAAATATACCATACCGTAGATAACTTTTATTTACTTTTTTTTTTTTTTTAAACCAGTAAGTAACTTTTACTAGGAAGTTATGGCCCCGCAGGACAACTTATTAAAATTTGACTCAACAAAGCGGGACTGTATCCACATGTCATTACAGAAGTGAGCGAAGTCTAACGGTGACCCAGCAGAAGCTCGCTCTCCTGCTGTGGAGAGGACACATGGCTGCGGGTTCTCTGTGCTTGAGTTCCAGAGCTTTGCTCGGGTCACACATTTCTGGAGGCTGCTTCCCTGACAACTGCCAACAAAGGGGGCATTGAAGAGAGGCACTTTGATGCCTAATCTACATGCGTTTGTACAGAGAAACCGGAGCCGCGTTAAAGGAAACAGGTGCAACTAATTACAATGCTCTACAGTCCTTTCTCTTTCCTTCTCGCTCGCTCTCTATTCCTTTCTCTTTGTATTTATCGCTCTCCCTTTCATACGATGACTATCACAGAGGCCTCGGAGCGAGGGAGTTAGAAGCACAAATGTTAGGGCACATAGAGGGCGCAGTCTCTCCCGCACACCAGACATCAAAGCTGGCCACTTAAAAACATTCCATGACACTGCTGGCTGGCCCTGCTCACCAACGTGAAGTTGGCTGTTATTGAATAGCTTGATTTAACCTGTTGCCAAGTTAAATTAACCCGCTTTAGTTTCTCTCTTTTCAAAGTCTTGACCTGTGTCAGAAAAGTCAAATATGTAAAACAGGACGGCTGGGCATAAAAAAAGCCTCGCCGTGAAAGTTTAGCTTGGAATATCCACATGCTTGCCATGTTTTCCATATTAGTTGTTCATTAAAAATACTCGAATGTGAAATAAATATGAAATGGCACTGAGAGAAACTTTCCGAGACAAAAAGAAAAAAAAAAAGGCTGTGACCAGGGGCGTCTAGGTTATTTATTTATTTTCTGACAGTCCTGACTCATGTGGTGCTCTAGGTCAGGGGTTTAAGCCAAGAAAGCCAAGAAAAAAACAAAACAAAAAAAATCCAACAAGATAAATGGGCCTTTAAATGAATAATATTATATGTTTTATACTAAATTTTCTATATATCATGAATAGTGCTTTTTTAAAAGTTTACACATGCTTTTCACAGTAAATATCATTCTAATGCAATGTGTAAAAATGTATTGCTTTAAATGTTTTTTTTAGTTCACACACACACACACCTTTCTTTCTTTTTTTCTTTCTTTATAAACTGAAGAAAAACTGAAAGAAACATTATATGTCTTGACTAAAGATCAAATATGTTTAAAGTAATCATTTTTGCACATTGTTTTATAATGACATTTACTATGAAAGCAACTTAAAACTTAAATGTATATAAAACCTTTTTTTATGGCTGGTTTTACAGTGAAGAAAAAGTGGAAAAAAAAATGCAAATGGATAGATTTATACTATTATGTAAATGGGTGATTTCTGTCACAGTGTTAAGACAAACTTTAATGCAATTGAATTATATTACTTAATGGGTAAATATATATACTATTTTATTTATTAGTACTATTTAGCAAGTTAATAAGTTAATGGACCTCACTGCAAAAAAGGCTAATCTTACTTAGTATTTTTGTCTTGATTCTAGTCAAAATATCTAAAAAAAAATTTAAATCAAGATGCATTTACTAGATAAGCAAAATGAAATATTTAGTCTTGATTCCTGGGGGGGGGGGGGAATCTAAATGAAGTGAATTTTGTTTAAAACAAGTAAAACTATCTGCCATTTGAGTAAGTAAAATACAAGATAATTATACTTATTTTACGCAAAATGCACTTTTTTCTAGCCCCCCCAGAAAACAAGACTAAATATTTTGTCATTTTGCTTATCTAGGAATTGCTCCTTGCTACCTGATCCCATGACGAAAACATACCTGTGGGAACTTTTTCGCAAGACGTGAAATATGTACCAATAAGTGCATATCACTGCAGTTTCCAACAGAAATGAACACTAGAGGCTGTAAAACAGTGAGCACTTGTAATCGTTTTTGTACACAGTTACACTCTTAAAAATAAAGCTGCTTCACGATGCCATAGAAGAACCTTTTTTGTTTAAATGGTTCCATGAACCTTTAACATCTGAAGAACTTTTCTGTTTCACAAAAGGTTCTTTGTGGTCAAAGAAGGTTCTTCAGATTATAAAAAGGTAAGAGATGGTTCTTTGAAGAACCTTTGACTGAATGCTTCTTTGTGGAACCAAAAATGGTTCTTCTATGGCATCGCTGTGAAGAACGTTTTAAAGCACCTTTATTTTTAAGAGTGGATGATTACAGAACATATGTTTTGCTTTCCGGGTGTAACAAGCTTGCTCAATAGCTCAGCTGCATGGAATTGAACTTACGATGTGAAGTCCTTGGGTACGAATCCTGTGAAAAACATGTCTCACGATAAAAGTGCTGAAAGATGAGAGGTTGGAACAACAAGCTAAAACAGCATGCTTGTGATTGCATTTTTACCTCACATTCGCTTTTGTTCGTTACTATCGGGTAGGTTAAGGTATAGTGCAGATGGTACGTTATTTTAAAACGTTACGGAGCATTAAAGTTATAGCGCCACTCAAAAGATCCTTTCAAGTCAGAACTGGGGTGATGCATTAAAACCACGTCACATAAAATGAACACTCTTTTAGCGCCTCTCAGTGGACATTTCACATCAGATACATCACGGAATGTACATGGCGGTATGTATTTTGTGTCTTGTGAAAAGTTCCCACAGGTATGTTTTCGTCATTAGATCAGGTTGGCATTTTGATTTGATGTTTTGACTAGAAACAAGACAAAAATACCAGGTAAGATAAGCTTTTAATTTGCAGTGCTGATACTTTTAGCTGTGTTCAACAGTGATATCGATATGACCCTTGAACTTTTGCTCTCACACAGATGTAACCACTCCAGGTGATCACTCACTCACACTCAGCCTGGACGACTGCATTATGAGTCCATGAGTCACATCTCTGGTGTCATTGTGCTTACGTCTCAAGGGCCTGCAGGGATCCTCCAGCTGGAGAAAGCTGAGACGCCTTCAGCCTCTTCCCATCTTTCCCGTACAATAAAGAGGTGTGACTTACCTTGAGCGACAATGCTTCTGGGTGTCATGTTCAGTCGGTGGACCACCCCTTGTATTCTGTAACTGCAAACTGCCATGACCGGTAAGATAATATAACTGATGTTAGCAGCAGGAACAATCAGGGTGGGGTGGAACCATCAAAACCTGTGTGTATCATTCACTGAAATCTGAAAAGCGACCAAATCAGAACAGCTTGGAGCGCAGACAGGTGTCTCAAATCAAAGCTGCTTTCTTTGCTCAGAGCAGCTTCAGAGCCTTTTGAAAAGCACTGTGAAATCTGACCGGCCAGTTGGGTGATTTGTCTTCCTAACGGAGTAAAGAAAAGTTTGCGAAGATGAGAGTTGAAGGAGACTTTTGCACTAGTGTCCTGATCTCACTAGAAGCCTCGACTGCTTTTTAAAAGCAGAGGATATAAATTTGGGCCTTATTTATGCCACAGCATTTTATTTCCCAGCATTGTCCTGCTCTCTTTGACAGCAGGAATTTGATGCGGAGGCAAATGGCCAAATCCGTAAAGATAAATCACCTCCAAATGTAAGGTGCTCAAAAACATAATGCATTATGGCTGGAAGAGAGTAGCTGGCAATCGGTAGTACACCTCAAAATCACTTTCAGATTTTTGAAAACAAGGCTATAAGCTGACCTTACGGTTTGGTGAAGTGGAGCGTATTTCCATTTTGGTGGCAGGTCATTTTGTGGCCGTTTAACAAGCGACAGATACGTTCGAGCTCCAGCGTGGCCACTTTGCTTTAAAGATCTATTTATAACGTAATGTTGCACACAGCATGCCTGTCATCAGCACACCGCCGACTAACCGCCGGTCCCAAACGACTGATAGACACACTGTGTAAATCACTGTCTCCACTTCAGGATGTGGATACAAACCACAAGGGGCCTTCGACCGGCCACACTCAAATGTGACTTTGTTTTTAGCAGCGTGGGCTGACATTTCCCCCGAGCTCTGTCTGAGGATCATGCTTGTCTCGCATCTGAAACGGGACAGTGCAGTCATTGTAAATCACGCATTAGGCTTTAGCGTGAGTACGACAGAACATGACTTACACTCTCATCAGCGCTGGGCCGAATCCAGTACACCGTACGTTTCATATTTTGCACACCGACTGATTAAGTAGAGCATTTGAGAGAGGAATGCTGAATTTGGGTCCCTGGAGGAAGGGGATGAGGAGGTAGAGGTTGGGTCAGAGTGGGATTAGGGCTAGCACACTTCCAGCCAAACTTTCCTCTCAGGTTAGGCTACTTGGCTTGGCCTTCTACTATTGCAATGTTGAAATACTCAGTCAGGCTGTTGCATAAGTACCATACAACTTTTATCTTTAGAGAACAATGTAGCTTTGTTGATGTCATACACCAGTAGTTGATAAATTAAAGGGATAGTTCACCAAAAAAGTCTGTCATTAATTACTCACCCTTGTCGTTTCAAACCTGTAAGACCTTCGTTCACCTACGGAACACAAATTAAGATGATTTTTTTGATGAAATCAGAGAGCTTTTTGACTCTGCATAGACAGCAAGACAACTACCACGTTGAAGGCCCAGAAAAGTAAGGACATTTGTTAAAATAGCTACCAGATCTTATGACGAAAAGATGCCTGTGGGAACATTTTCACAAGATGCAAAATACAAACCAATAAGTACATATCACTGCATTTTCCAACAGAAATTAACACTAGAGACGGTAAAACAGCGAGCACTTGTAATCGTCAAAAATGGGCGCAACACCAAACATAACAAGCTTGTTCGGTAACTCATCTGGCAGGGAATTGGACTTAGGATGCGGAATCCTTGGGTACGAATCCTGTGAAAAACATGAAGCTGAAAGATGAGTGATCAAAAAACAAGCTAAAACGACATATTTGCGATTGCGTTTTTACGTCACATTTGCTTTTGTTCATATACTATCAAGTAGGTTTAGGTGTAGTGCAGATGGTACATTATTTTAAAACGTCACGGAGCAGTAGAGTTATAGCACCACGGACATTAAAAGTTCATGCCTTGTGAAAAAGTTCCCACAGGCACAGGTTGTAAAATAGTTCATGTGACATCAGTGGTTCAACCTTCATTTTATGAAGCTACGAGAATACTTTGTGTGTGCAAAGAAAACAAATAACCACTTTATTCAACAATTCTCTTCCGTGTCAGTCTTCGATGCGCTTTCACAAGAGTACAGCGGTCAGGATCAGAAAAATCTTGGATTTCATCAAAAACATGAAGAGCGCTTGTGACGTGGTCATGCGGTGGGGAAGAAACGTAAGCCATCAAAATCTAATCATTTACGTGAGGAGATTAAGAAGATGAAGTTTGCACTCATTTTATTGCATTGCATGATTTATTGCATTTTGAAAAAAAAAATAAAAATAGAGAGGGCTCTACAGTGCGACCATTTCACTCGCATTTGCGACTGTAAACTACTGCATGCAACTATGAAAATAAATATTTAGGAGCACCAGTGCAATGTTGAGTACTGTATTACAGACATATCTCACAAATTATTTTATAAACAGTGTAGAGAGAGTGTAAATAAGAGATTCATTGTGCAGTGTAGAGAGCTTCGTTGATTATAACTGAACTTTGTGAGATCGTGATGATAAGATGAGGGACAGCTTTTAATGAAGGGAGTTTGTAAATGAGATATTGATTTAATACAACAGTTAAACAAGTAAATATTAAGTGACTTTATTTGACTATTGCCTGATTTTGCTCTGTTTCATTGTCAAAAATAGTTTAAAACGAAGTCACAACTGAAGCGCTGCGCATCTCCATTCAAACACAGCAGTGTTTTGTTTATGAATGAATGTGCGTTTTTGAATAAATCTAGTGAGTCAATGAATCAATTACCCATTCATAAAGACCTGAATGAATCAGCCGTTTGAATGAATCAAATGAATGAATGATTCAGCAATTAAATCAGTGACTTACCGCCACCTAGTGGCAGTTTTAGTTTCATTTTTAAAGTATCTTTTCAGTTATTTAAATCATTTAATATTTCTGTATTTAAAAAAAATATATATTTAAAACATTAATCTCAACATGAATTTATGAATTCGATTGCACACATGCCACCTCTGAGCCTCATTAAACATGAAAATACACCTACAAGCCACTTTTGTGTTCTTCTGTGCCACCTCTGTAGTACAAATTAATTTTGTTAATGATTTCATTCAATTAGTAACTTATTCTTATTTTACTTGTTCTTATTCTGTTGTTTTAATTAGACATTTAAAGCTTATATATATATATATATATATATATATATATATATATTAGGAAAACAATATATAGGAAAATAATAGGGAAATAATAATCAGTTTTTATAATAAATCTTTGAAAATCAAAATCTAGATTTGAATTTTTAATGTTATTTATTATGCTATGTGAAAGTTTAAAACAGAAAATAGTGGTTTTTATCTTGCCACTTTTTTGGTAAAGAAAACACATTTTTACTCCAAATTATTCAAAATGGATTTATAAGCATTTTGGAGCCAAACTCTTCACATCTTAATTTGTGCTCCAAAGGTCTGACAGGTTTAGAATGACATTAAGGTGAGACAGAATTTTCATTTGTGGGTGAACTATCCATTTAATATTTGTGTGTCCACAGTATCAATAAAAGTGTGAAGCCGCTGTTGTGAGGAGTGAAGGATACACCTCTACCATCTTTTAAAAGTCAACCAGGTATACATACCCTTACTGTATTTAACATGGATGTTGGAATCAGACGTGCCTTAGTGTCTTCCAACCTTCGTATACCACCTGAGAAGCATTTTTAGGTTTTGGGCATAGCTATAGTTTATTTATTTGTTTGGAAAAGGGAGCAGGAAGTAAGTGGCGTTCCGGGGGCGCTTGACTGACATGTCCAGTGTTCTGTTGGAAGTTAAATGCATTTACTGTTCTCTCCTCTCACACAAAGTAAGGGCTACGATGATCCTAATGCACCTGAGAGCCCAACAATGGGCTGGCTGATAGCTCCGGCAGAAGGTCTTCCTGCACCCCAGACACAGTCTCCTTTGTCCATTAACCTGCCAACGGCAGGCCACTTGTCTCTCTGATCGTGTGTAAGAGGCTGGAGGGGACAGAGTGACAATAAAACCAACCAGAATCCAGTCGTGTATATAGACACGTCAGAGCTCTTGTTTAGCAATTCCATTTCCGTTGTGCTTACATTTGTAAGCAGGGCTGTTGTTCTTACATCATTGCAAATGAAGATGCGTTTGCAAGGATGTGACTCTGACAAGAGCAGTACATTTGTTTGTTGAAACGTCTCCCTCGCTACAAGGTGTTAGTTGAGAAAATCAATTCAGGTTGCTCTGTCTAAGAGTTCTTGAGTGCTCATCCAAATCAGTTAAATGAAGAGAGACTGTGAGCGCGTGTTGGTGTGAGCCAAAGTAAAAAGCAATAATTGCTGCGTTCAAAGACAAATTACTGAATCTGCTCACACAAGATAAATAAATGTTGGTTAAAGCTTTTAGCCTAGCAAGTTAATAACCTTTGTTTTACATGCAGATGAGTGCAGAGCTAATCTGAGGAATATAAATGTTGTACCACACCTCGTGATCCAAACAGTGAGCTGTATTCTCTCATTTCCTGCACCCCATCAAAATTAGTTCAAACAAAAATACGAAAAAAAGAGACCCTAGACCAACATAACATTTATTCCTGTGGTATGAATTTGGTCAGAGCCGTTTCATAGCCACATCTGCAACTAATCCATGACCTGCTGGGATTTGTAAATAGAGTACAGTGAAGAGTTTGTTCCACTAATGCATTATAAACATGGAGGAGGGCTCGGGGCCTTTGAGTTTAGGGTTACATTCAATATGGAACCGGACGCTGCACTAATGCAACACTTTGCACATGTTTTGGCGTTTTGGAATTAATCATTTTCCATTGAAAACCTGCTGTCCTTGTTCTTTATTTTTGCGCAAAGCAGAGAGAAAGCTGTCGTCTCGATTCAGAACCTTGCTGTTTTCGGAAACGGGAGGAGAAAGGAAATTTGACAGGAACATAAATTCTTTCTTTTCTCTCTTTTTCCTACTCTGTTGCTCTCAGTGTTTTTCTCGAAGGCCCTGCTTAAAGTGGACAGCAGGAGCATTAATCACAGCCACGACTGCAGACAAACAAGGAAACTCACTCTTCGACCACAGCAACAAGACAGTCGCCTCTGCCCTGTGCTGCGGTCTTAATGAAAGCTTTATCTTGTTAAACCACCAGCAAAACCAGCCTCGGAGAGTCGATCAGCTCCTCTTTGCCCCCTGAAAGCTGTAATGTCTTGTAGAACTCGTGCGGATGTTCTACGTCGTGAAAAGTGGCCCACCCTGTCTTTTTCTCTGCGGGTCTCTCTTTTCTCGTGGTTTCACTGATTCTGCACTCAGGTTAAAGGCCATTTTCCCATGCTGCTCAAAAACGTCAGCTCAAACGAGACGCGCCGCAATGAGAGTTAAAAGGACATCAAAATTGGTCTGCTGTCATCAAGGGCCTGTCTTATCCCTATTTGCCTTTCTCCAGGCGATCCATCAGCGAGGTCTGATCAAAAAGGGATACCGTGTCTTCCAGCATTCCTTATTCGTGGGGATGAGTGTCCCTGACTGTCCCTCTGCCACCACTTCCTGTCAGCCAAGCCTGAAACAAAGACCTTCTCTCTCTAACTCCTTTTCTGCTCCTCCTCTCTCACTCGCTCTCTATAAGCCTGAGAATTGGGCATGAAATGCAACACATATTTATGAGATTATCTACTGTCTCGTGTTTCATTTCCATGTACGAAAGGAGAACATTTTTCATTCCCTCTGAGTGAAAACATGTGAAAAGGACAAAATGATTTCGGTGCTGTTGTTGTCCTCAGATCTCCAAGGGGACGTTAATTCACATCGATCTTGTTTTGAACTAAGGCACTATCCCCCCCCCCAATATCATTAGAATGATAACAGCCTAAAATAATTCTCCTATCCCACCTCCCTCCCGACACGTACGTACAAACACTCGCGCACAAACAATCTGTATAGAGATAATCCCAAGAGATGGATGCGCACAAAAACAGCCCAAAATGAAAAGGTCACTGAATTCTAAGCCGATTCAAAATGAAGCAAGTGAGGTTGTCAGCACGAAATGCAGCACAAGACTTCTTTGTCTCCTAAACAGCCAAAAGTCGACACAAGAGGAGTGATCAGTGGAAGACTCTGCAAGGGGGAAACGTGCCCTGAAGCAGAAGCAAGAGAGGGCGATAATAGATAGCATTTGAAAGGCCTAAATCATTTCTTTGAGCTTTACATCTAAAAAAAATAAACATTATGTAAAAACATTTTTTAACATCCCAATCAACTGTTTACTTGCTCTAAGGCCTCTCTTTTCACTATAGTCAGATGCCAAAAATAAAACTGCTCATGAATTAATTCACGGTGAATTAAAGTGTTTAGGGTACCGTTCCAACAATTGTAACACACCAAGAATTCTAAACAGCACGTCACATGGGCGTATTCCATGTAGCCATTAACCTGAGAGGTCAAGTAAGAGGGAGAATGTAGGAGGACCGTGTTTATGCAGCGTTACTTTGTGACTTCACAGGTCCAGGCTCTGCCAATGTGTCTTTTAATAGAGTGGAAGACTTCATTATTGTTCTAGCACAGTCCTTACTTTTTTATTATTATTATTTATTTATTTGTTAGCATTTATTCCAAAATAATAACTCAAGGCAGTAACAGTTGAAACAATATATTTTATTTAAACAGTTACATATTTTATTTATGAACTAATGAGAACTGTTCTCAGAGTTCTCAGAGAGAACTGGCCCCCCGACTGAGCCTGGTTTCTCCCAAGGATTTTTTCTCCATTTCTGTCAGCGATGGAGTTTTGGTTCCTTGCCGCTGTCGCCTGTGGCTTGCTTAGTTGACGACACTTAATTTCCAGCTATATCGTAAAGCTGCTTTGACACAATCTGTATTGTTAAAAGTGCTATATAAATAAAGGTGACTTGACTTGATGATCAACTGTTCTTTTTAACAAAAACTTATTTTCAGATTATCAGTCATCAGAGCTTGGTAAACACTGATCACAGACCCAGAGATGTACCTTTCAATTCAACAAGCTGATTGCTCACTAAAAAACCCCCACAGATCATGTTTTCAGGCCATTGAAGTTTGATTTTGACTTAACGTAGTGGTTATATTTAAGTATGTAGGCTGTTTACTTACTTTTTTTTATTAGTCTTCCCATTAGCGATATTATATTGTTTATTCAGACTAATTTGTGAATGTGGAATGTGCATAAACACAAGGCCGGATTTATCACATGAACCAATCGTAGGCGATCATAACTAGTCATATCTGATCATATCACAATGGAACCAATGCCTCCTCTCACGTGACTTTCTCACATTCATTCTCAATTACCCCCCACCAAACTAACCGCATGCTTTGGGGGTCTTTTAAAGGAGAAGTCCACTTCCAAAACAAAGATTCATATATAATGTACTCACCCCATTGTCATCCGAGATGTTCGTGTCTTTCTTTCTTTAGTCGTAAAGAAATTTTTTTTTTTGAGGAAAACATTTCAGCATTTTTCTCCATATAATGGACTGATACGGTCCCCCCGATTTTGAACTTCCAAAACACAGTTTAAATGCAGCTTCAAACGATCCCAAATGCTGTTGTAAATGATCCCAGCCGAGGAAGAAAGGTCTTATCTAGTGAAACGATCGGTTATTTTCATTTAAAAAAATTAATTTTAAATACTTCGGTAATCGGAACAAAAACAGTTTAGGCAGATTGAGACAAGACGACAAGGTGTTTGACATTAAAAATATATATAAATTGTATTATTTTTATGAAAATAACCGATCGTTACGCTAGATAAGACCCTTCTGTCTCGGATGAGATCATTTACAACCACATTCGGGATCATTTGAAGCCGCAATTAAACTGCATTTTGGAAGTTCAAAATCGGGGCACCATTCTATGAAGAAAAATACTGAAATTTTTACCTCAAAAAACATAATTTCTTTACGACTTAAGAAAGAAAGACATGAACATCTTGGATGACAATGGAGTGAGTACATTATATGTGAATCTTTGTTTTGGAAGTGGACTTCTCCTTTAAAACTCAAAGGGCTCAGGGGAGGAAACAGAGACTCCTGCTGTAACTTTACCTGCTGGTGTTGCCGTTGGACAGTTTTACACAAACTGGTCTCATGGCGAAAACTTATCTTTTCCATTGTTTGGTTTGGTGTTGGTTTTACTTTAGAAAAGCGAGTGATTTATATGGTTTATGTCATATTTTGTATTATTTGCGTTGTTTTATTTTTGTATTATGATTTTTCCTCATCTAATTTTTTTAGTTAGTTCTATCCACAAACACAATGCCTCCAAAGCACTATTTACAAGAAATGAATAAATAAAGAGTTATGATAGATGAATGGATAAACAGGTGGATGGATGGATAGATGTAGACAGACATAGGTGATATGAAAAGAGATGTTCTGAGTGATTTTATTTCTCTACATAAAACATTGCCAGTGGCAGACAGTGAACAGACTCTAGCAAAACATGTCTGCGAGAGTCTGAATGCATATAATGGAAATACTTTGCATGCACGCAAAGATTAATCCATTTTGTCTAAAAGGGAACATATAGGCTTTTTAGTTAAATAATCCAGATTACAGTGTGCAGGCGTTTGCCAGGCAAACACAAGAGATAAGATCTCCATTTCCTGCAATCAAAAGCTCTCCCTCAATATAAGCCTTTATAAAAAGGCACTTACTCTCTATTTTCAGTCCCTAGTCATATTAGATGTATAAGGCCTATTTACATCCATTATCCAATTGGACCCAGGAAAAGGAACTCATGGAAATTAGGAGACATTTTAAAAGGGGACAAAAGGAAAGAACTGTATGACTGAGAGGCTTTTAAAAAAGTTTGAATTCATGGCACATGATTGAAATGTAATTGTTACAATTTTAGTCTGTTCATTGTGCCGTGTGATTATGCGACTGAAATTAGATGTTCCCAAAGGCGCTATAAGCCACAGAAACTGCTCATTTGCTATGTGTAAGTCTTAAAAATGCTTCAGCAGGTTTTTCACCTTTGAGTGACTCAATGTCAAAGTAGCCCAATGATGCAGCACAATGACGTTTGCACTTAGTGCCTTTATTTTGCCGACCTCTGAAATTGAATTTCATCTTTGATATTCTGAGAGGGAAGGAACCAGAAAATGTTTTGTTTGTTCTCTGTCAAGCCATGGCATTTTCCATATTTGATATTAATTTGAATTTGTCACCAATTAATTGCTCATTAACCAGGGAGTGTATCATCTGCAGAGAAATTAAAAATGCAAATTAGATATCAACCTAATATCAAAACAATTTAGACTGGTGGTGGCAAATGATTGACAATTATTCCCCATTTTTATTCCTAACTAGTGTTGCCATGGAAACCTCGATTCTCTTACTCTGATTGGTTAACTACATTGATATATCAATGTCTAGACAAAAATGCAGTAAGAGTGTTAAATGGATCCGATTCAGCCTTCCTGACAAAACCACAATCCATTCTAACCAAATGTTTGCGTCAACATGCTTAACCCTGACGCGCTACTAATACTTTCGCTCGAACAACGTGAGTTATTAGGCCCAACGCGGAGGATATTTTCGGCAGTAGTTGATAGTCGCGCCGTCACCGCAAGTAAGCGATGCTGGGCAGTGGTGCTTTGCGGCAGTAAATGGGATGCTTGATTGAAAGATTGTGGCATCTGGCTGGGAGTGGCAGGCCAGAGCTGAGTGGACTCATCTGAAGCCAGGCATCCAAAATCTTTAGACATCCCTGGTCAGCCAAATGACCCAGGATAGAGCCCGTGTCCAAGAAGATTGCTTTCGGAATGCTCGGGCTCGGCCTAGGAGGGAGGGAGAGCGCTTATCTGCGGCCAATTACCGCCCCGCACACAATGAACAAAATGAAAGATAGCTCAACACTCTGAGGTCTGGCAAAGTGTAGATAAGAACGAGCGGATCAGATATTACCGGTCGAGATAGATCTATCTGCAAATATGATGCATGAGGTGTGCGATATTCGTCCTGGTTTAAGGCTTGACAGCTCTTAGATTGAGCTATCTCGGTATAGTCTATGTTTAATTAAGCACTTCAAATCACCTTGGGTAGAATCAGCACCGCTCCTCGCTGATTCACATGTTTAATCAGGACTACTTGAGGGACGACTTGTGCAATTCAGCCATGTTTGACTGCCGTCTGGCAGTTAAAGCTGCATCTAATCTAATATCTATACAGCATGTGAGGTTCCTAATGGCCACGGGGTCTTTGTGAGCATGACTTCCTCTCTCTGAGGTTGGACATTGTTATTAACTGTACGCCTCAAACAAAAGCCGCCAGTTAAGGGACTGAGATGAGAAGCCGGCGTGACCTGAGTGTTTCATTTCAGGATGAGCTTAATTAGAATCGCTCCACGTTTCCCCGAGGGCCAAAATTAGAGCCTATTCCTTTTCATTTTTTGTTGTTGTCTTTGTTATGTTCACATTGTCTCGGTTCATTATTTCCACAGGCATTTAAATTTGTGGTAATGACAGTTTGTGTCCACTGAGAGAAACGGTAGTTTAGGCCAAAATATCATCCTGTCAGTTTAAAAAGGGCAAATGAAAGACACCTTTTCTTAGTTTTCTTCTGTTTTTTTTTTTTTTAGAGGCATGGCAAAAGCAATTAAAGGAAAAATTCTACGGAGAGCCGTTGTGGCGAATGCTGTTATGCAAGCCCACAGTGCGCTGCATTAATGAAACCATTTGAATTTAATAAAGAAAACATCTTTATCTGATATCCAGCCAATTTAAGCATTCCTTTACCGGTTAACTATATCGCTTCATTAGCTGATACCATGTTAAATGATCGAAATCTCATGAAATCGTGAGTTTCTTTTCTAAACCCAAATTACAGCGACTATGGAGCCATTCAGCAGCGTATCAAAGATGGCAGAGGCAGGGGGGGCCTTCTCCACAGGAAGTTCCTGCAAACAGAGTGCACCCACTTTTTAAACCCCATTTGTCTTGTTAATGGGCCCCACTGATTACCTGATTGCACTGGATGACTGTGGAGAAATCTGATTGCGTGAAATTATACAGAGCAAAAACTTTTGATTGGGGAATGGATCTGGGATGCTCGTTGCTACCATTTGACAGGGCCCCTGTGAAATTTGGCCTCATTGATTTCAAATCAGCAAAGTGTAGCGCATAATTGTAATCAGAGCCCATGTTCACTGAGCGGTCTATTTTAAAACCCAACTTCCTTGCTGTGCAAACTTTTGAGCCTTAACAGTATGACAATGGCATTAGACCTTGTTAATTACGTGCCCTTTAAAGAACTATTATGAGGTCTAAACCCTTTCTGCCTGGAAGAACATAGAAAGGATTGTAGCCATGAGGGTCACTGACTTGTACAATACGCTTTTATTAATCATGAGTCCAGCTGATACTTCAGATCTATTACCTCAATGTCTAATCAAGCCAGTTCGGTCCTTTTAAAATCAGGTAGCCATGGCAAATACATGGGCTTGTCCAAATCCTGCGCCTTTCACATTCTTTTTCAATCTGCAGCAGTGTTCGCTGGTCAGTTGTGGATTGTTTTATCAAAAATTCTATATATAAAAAAATCTTTTTGGTCTTGGCTGAGCCAATAAAAATGAATTAACATGGCTCTGGCTCTTTTATACATGAAATACCCCTTAATCAACTTTAATGTGGCTAATTGCGGCTTTATTCTCTAATGTGTCCTTTTCTGTGCTGTAGGCTTGATTGAAAACCCTCTTTTAATTTCACATGTGGTATTGCCAAAAACTTGACAGAGATCACAAATGTTATGAACAGTCCCATCTCTCTTCTTCCCACTCGTTTGGACATCTTTAAAGACGTGAAATTAGTGAATTCTTTGCCTCCATTGTTAGTCCATTCCACTAAAATATTGAATCTTAAAAATGTTCATAAAAGATTGCAATAGAAGTACATATGTATCAAATGGTTTAATCCTCATCTTCTGAGGAGACATGTTCACTTTATACAATGAACACATTTATTATTGGCTTTTATTTATATATAAACGTTGATCTACGAAGCTCCACGCATAACATGCAGGAAAAAAAAATTGTGTGCAAAGTTTACTAATTCGTTCCCTTGGTTTACTATATCATGTGCACAATTTACTAATTCGTTCCCTCGTTTCAAGTAAATCATGCAATTCGTTCCCTCGTCCACGCGAAATAATAATTTGTTCTGCTTCCTGTCCCCGTTCTCATGAAACGAGGTAGATGCCTCTCACTTTGCATGATTTAATGCAATGCTTTGTTAGGGTAAAAATGAGGCTAAAGGTGCCCAGGGGTAAAAGATGGCAGAAAAATGTGGCTTAGCACTTTCCAAAACATCTGCTTTTCAAGATGCACGTGAAAATTTGGCTGATCCTTTACGTGATCATGGACATCAGCGCAAAGTCAATTCTGTGCTTACTTGATCTAATATTTGATATTTTTAAAAATGTAGATTTAAGTAGCAAATGACAATCACTAAAAATGTTTGAATATATCTTGAGACAAAGGTCTTCTTAATGATTTTTTAATAATGATTTTAAGATAATTAAAACAGCAGTTTTTAAATAATGAAAGAATATGTAAAAGTATGGTATTTGGGGTAAAAAGTGTCCCTGCTGTTGGGGCTAAAAGCCACAATAATTAACATTATAATTAATAGATGGTTGACTTTTCCATTTGTTGACATGACATGGTTAGATTCAAATGGTAAATATATTTTGTTGGGTGTCCATCTTAGAGATTATCAACATGTTTAGAATGAAACCATCATATTTAAAAACATGCTAATCATTTCATATAATAATATATAATTTGTTGTTGCTGCTGTAAATCTATATTAAATTACTATGGGACCTCCTGTCATGCTTTCAGAATCTTTACATTTTAAGATGATTTTGTTTCTGTACTTTAACAATATATTTGTACATTAACATATTTTATATATATATATATATATATATATATTATACTCCACAGACACATTCTGGGGACACCTGAGACTTATATTACATATTGTAAAAAGCCGCATAAAAGGTCTCCATTAAATATAGGGAACAATTTGTTATTTTGTGTACACCATTTACTTAAAACGATTAAACGAATATTGTATGCGGTATGTATGTGAGCTGATCAATACGGTATTAATCAACACACATACATAGAGCACATCAAATATTGTGAATGTAAGCTCAGCAATACTTGACATGCAAAAACCAGTGAGGTTTGTTTCCGCACCGAGCTTCCTCAAGCACCACCTTGTTCTCGTGCTTTAAGTGATCTCACTTTGAACTTTCTGAAGTGCCAATTTTTGGTGTAATGAACTTTCAAGGGCAGGACAGAAATCAACAACCTTATCTCATTAGACAAATGGGCCTTTATCTCCATTTTCATGACAATTGTTATTAATTTTCAGACAAATTATGATTACATGATCACAAATGATTGATTGATTATTTATCAATAATTAATTTATTTTGTTGACAGAGATGTTGGTAAGGGGAAATCTGATATTTGAAATTATTTAAAAAAATGAAAAAGTACTTTAAATGTTGAATTAAAACCGCCAGTAGGTGGCAGCAAGTCACTGTTAATAAGCGAGTCATTGCGATTGAACTGAATCATTCAAACCGTTGATTCATTAAGAAACGGAACACTGTCATGTTGTTTAGAGTCGCAAAACAGTGCTGTGGCTGTGTTTGGAATGAATTTGGTTGGCGAAATAGAGCAAAAATAGGCAATATGGTGTCTAAAATGGAAGTCTCTTAATATTAACTATTAGTTTATTGAACTGTTGTATAAAATCAGTATCACATTTGTGATTTTTGCACTCAACAATGATTCAACAATGGCACTCTTTGTGTGATATTGATTAATATGAAATTATATAAATATCATTTTCTACCCCGTATCCTTAATTTCGGAAAATGTATTTTAGCAGACTGAATCACGGAGTGAAAGAACACACTCTAAATGAGCACAGTCAGTCTAGCGAGTGTTTAAGCACTCATAACTCCTCTATAATCAATGAAGCTGTCCATACACTGTATGATAAATAAATCTCTTACTTACATAGTTTGTACATCTGCACTTTGTTGCTTATGATGAGGGAATTCGCGAGTTTCAGTCTGAAAAAAAACCAGGGGACCCCCCAAGTATATTTTTTTGGGTGTTATGGGGGTCCCTTTAATGCTTATGGGAGGTCCGGGACCCCCCCGGCCCCCATCAATTCGAACACTGCTGTAGATAATGTGAAGATGTGTCGCGCCACTCGCGCCTATCTCCAAACACAGCAATGATGAAGTGTATCTAGGTGTGAGACAGGTACTAAACCTTTTTTTATTTTGTGGTGTCCTGATTTAATTTGGATAAAAACAAAGGTTTATTATTCTATGCTGTTTTGGCATTTCACTTATTGCATAGCTTTTAAATGCACTTATATTAAAAACACCAGCAGAAGCGGTATGGTGTAACAACATTTATTTATTTGGATTCGCTGCCTTATCTCCACTGTTTCCTTTCATTCTTTACATGGCTTTGGAAAACTAGTGTCGGATTTTTCTCTACGTCGCTTTTTGCATAACTCCGGGTCGTCGACACCAAGCTTTGTTGCAATTTCTTTCTAGGATTTAAATGCCTTCTCTGAATCTTTAAAGGGGTCATCGGATGCTAAGTTCACTTTTTCGTGTTGTTTGAACATTAATGTGTGTTGGCAGTGTATGTACACATCTACCCTATAATGATAAAAATAGTTTTTAATTAATCTATAAAAATAATATCCCCTTTTTCAAATCGAGCCATTCTCAGATGCCTGTGGTTGTGGCGTCACACCAACAGAGGCCGCTCCCACGATACTTGATTGACATGAGCGTTTTACCTCAGATCAGCTGTAACAGTCTGCCCTCTTTGTTTCGATGCCGGGGCAGGGATTTAAGTTAGACAAGAATATCTCTGATTGAAAGATTGAGGTGTTGTGTTCCTGGATGTAATAATGAACTTAGTGGTCGTCATTTACTCCCGACATCTGAGCCGCTGAAGATGCAGTAGATTACATTTGTTTGTGAAGGGAATGCGCCTCCCGATCTACATAAATGCGTCTGTTCGCGCGAATCATTCGTGATCCAGCTTCATTAACAGCAGAAGTGAGTACAAGGTTTTTTTTATGAATCTTTGCAATCGCCTTTCCTAATAATGTGCTAGTTAACGCGGCTAAATGCGGCTAAAGTAAACAGACTTGTCACTCCACAGAGAGAAGAGAGGGGCGGGGCGAGCAGAGCTCATTTACATTTTTAAGCAGCCTCGACCAGAACAAGATAATCTTTGCAGAGCTGATTTTGGCAAGGTAAAAAGGGTGTTGTTTTACACAACCATTGAGAATTTTATTAAAGTATATTTTAGACTTTTCATTAAAACCCTGAAGAATCATATCAACTTGTGGAAAATGGGCATCCGATGACCCCTTTAAAGTCTCTGCAAGCGATCGTACAGGTACGGATACATTTGTACCAGCTCAGCTATTCGACACTTCAGTGTTTTCATGTTGGTACTGCTAGAAACTTCGCTAACTTGGTGGTGATGTTGTTCTCCTGTCTGACCTCCGTGGAATGACTAATGCAGTGCTGCCAACTTCTTTCAATGGAAAGTAGCTAAACCCCGCTTGAAAAGTCACCAAATGTCGCTAGATGATGTCATACGACAATTAGCATATTCATGATGTCAGTGTGTCGTACTGTCTTGCCTCTTTGTGCTCACATACTGCATTTTAATGCAGCCAAATTCTCAATAAAACGGTTTTCATAGATATATTTTACTGTTTCTGTCGTCAGACAACGGGATGAATATGAAATATTGAGAGAGAGAGAGAGAGAGAGAGGTGTGCACGCACGTGCAGGAAAAGCACGACCAAGCGCTCGTGTGGCAGTCCCGGAGAGCCTCAAAAAACTAAAGAAGGTTTGTCCAAGAAGTGGCTGGATTTGTCGCTAGGCGCTTTTTTGGGAAAAAGTCGCTAAGGGGGTCTGAAAAGTCGCTAAATCTAGCGACAAAGTCGCTAAGTTGGCAACACTGGAGAAATGAAACTGGAAAAAAATCTCCAGTCAAAGAAGTCGGAGTTTCAGAACACACCCCCTGACTGCGTAATGGCCATGGACCAATGGTAGCCCACAGGTGTTTAGGAGCCAAAACGAGCTCCCCCAAAAAGTTCGCTTTGGTGAGCTGTTTCTAACTGCCGAAACGAACTTAAAACGAACTTTGTTTTGGCTTGATTTTGTTTAAAATGATGTCATATAAATTCGTTCTTCGATTTCGTTATTGTATATTTGGGGAATTAAGGCTACATTTTTCATCAGCTGCGATGCTTATTTTTCCCCTGTTAATTTTGAAATTAATAAAAACATGAGATTGAATTAGGTGCAAGCCATTGAGAATGGTGAAAAGAAGCCTCTCTTTGTGTCTTGCAGCAGTATGAAGAACATGTGCTCCATAGGAATCAAGAGCATCTGGCAGTTCTGCTCACTTCATTAATTAACTTTCCATTGATCTGACATTCTGTGCTTTCAAGTCATTGTTTTTGTGCACACTGTTTGCAGTGTCTTTCCTTTGCCGCGGTCAAGTTCGGCATCACCATGGTTACGGCGCTATATGGACATAAATGCATTCACCAATTCAAAACTGACATTTGAATTATGCAATTTATGTACAATATATAAAACAGTAAATATGTTTCAATCACTTTATTGTTAAGAATAAAGTTGTATGCATCTTTAATTAAGTCTGCTGACTTAGTCACCGTAGGAGGAAATTCAGGCCAGTTGGCGTCATCATATTCCTGTCCCACCAAACTTCCAAGCACCTGCGAAAACTTCTAATGAAACCATCACCAGTCGGGCAGAGTTTATGAGGGAGGGGAGGAATCGGGGGGAAAATGTTAACACAGATGTCCAAATAAGAGCGTGAATGATTCATTCTGCCGAGATTAGCCTCCGTCTCCAACAGCAACTTTCCCAGGACTCAGGAACTCTCTGGCTTTCAGTGGAGCACACAGGATTGTCATCAGAAATTGATTTTCCTCCTGAAAGACAAATTGAATCGCATATGAAATACAACAGAAAGAACAAGAAAGCGCCTGTCTCCACGTCCTGTCTTCCCCCCTCATGCCTCATTCCCAGTATACCTCTCACCTCCTCTCGCGCCCTTGTTCCTTTCTGTCCATCCCCCTCGTCTCTTGTATCTAAGTGATCTGGAGTGTTCAAACCTAAATTAAGATCTGCGGCGAGATACACGGTTCCCATAGCTACCTCTCAAACAGTGTTGTGATTGCATTATAATCCGACAGTAATCAAATCTAAATGAAACAGGGATGATAAGGATGCTATTTTCAGTCTGTGTTTGTGAGAGCGAGTGTGTGCATTGCCTTTTCACTTTGTCCTTTTTCACTTTTTATTACCTTCCAATCAGCTCAGCCGCGCAGCGGCTTTTTTCATTACTTTGGGCCATTGTTTTGGACAAACATAGTTGTAATGAGCTGTAAGAAGAGGAGATTAGCCTGGTCAAATGATACGGTCTGACTGAAGGGATTTCACACACAAACACACCAAACACACCACATCCTCTGAAATCCAACTCTGCTACCCAAACTCAGCCATGTTAACTGCACATTTCATCCTGGCACCAAGTGGGATTTGTGAGAATATAACCTTTCAAATGATACTTCTCTGAATCGTGTTGTTGGGGATGGCAAAGTAATAATGAGAGGGTTGATCTTTTTTGATGTTGAGGAATTTGGCTTTTCTAAGAACACATTTGAAAACGTATGGAAAAAAAATAAGACAAAAGTCATTGAAAATGCATTTAAACTGTGTAGTGTTGCTGCTCATCATTTGTATAGTCACTAGTCATTGCCTTTACTGTAGACAAACAGTGGTATCAGTTTCGTGGATTCATCCTTAGCCTGGCCTTGACTGAGCTACCTTGTAACTGGAGTCCTTTGAGCTCTGACTGCATTGTTTCTCATGAATTCATTTGTTCAGACCATTTGTCTCATCAACTCTGTCCTGTCTCTGTCCTGATGTGCAGTACTGTGAAAACGTATTCCAAAAAAAGGAAAAAAAAAAAAAGAAAAAACTATATATTTTGAAAAAAGTTACAAACAAATTTATATATTTCAAAGAAATGCTGTTCTTTTAAACTTTATATTTATCAAAAGAATGCTGAAAAAATGTGTCACAATTTACACAAAAAAAAAAAAAAAAAAAAAAAAAAATGTAAAAAATAACTTTAAAAAATAAACATATAAACAAAAGTTTTAAAATGAACATACTAAAATTATGCCTGATCCTGGAGTAAGACTGAAGTAATGGCTGCTGAAAATTTGGCTTTGCCATTACTCAAATAAATTACATCTTAAATTGTAATAATATTTCACAATATTTAGCCATTTTTACTGTATTTTTGTTTAAATACATGTAAACTTGGTGAGCATAAAAGACTTTTATTCAGAATTTTTTTTTTTAAATTCTTATTAACCCCAAACTTTTGAACAGTATATTGTGTTTGCTGTTTTATTGTTTGTGTTGTTTTGTTTAGATGTTTATGCATTGTTAAGCACCTTAAGCACTTAAAAATATGTTACATGAGTACAGTTATTGTTATTATGACACTCTAAAAAATGCTGGGTTAAAAACAACCATTTCTGGGTTATTTGACAACCCAGTGCTGGGTAAATGTTGGACAGAACTCATGCTAGGTTATTTTGACCCACCTTGTTGGGTTTTATATATTAACTCATTTGTTGGGTTGTTTTTTGACATGGGTCAGTTAACCCATGAAATTAAAAAAAAAAAAAAAAAAGAAGAAAGAAAAAACAGTACTCTATGATCTGTTATATATATATATATATATATATATATATATATATAGGACAAGAACAATTCATATACATTTTTTTAATTCAATGTGAAATCTTTTACAATCATAAAATATTAAAAAGCATTCTGGATGTGTCTGGATGTGCATTCTGTCTCTGGATGTGGTGGGGCTGTCTTGGCTGACAGAAAGAACAATGCAGTTTTTGTCCAGGCCATGGAACACTGGACCAGCTGTGTACCCTCACTAGGGTGCTCAAGGATTTGTGGGAGTTCACCCGACCAGTCCACATGTGCTTCGTGGACCTGGAGAAGGTGTTTGTCCGTGTCCCTCGTTGCATTCTGTAAGAGGTGCTCTAGGAGTATGGGCTCCGAGGCGCTCTGTTAAGGTCTGTCCGGTCTGTACGACTAGAGCAAGAGCTTGATTGATTCACTTGATTCGCATTGCTGGTAAGTAAGACTTGTTCCCGGTGCATGTTGGACTCTGGCAGGGCTGCCCTTTGTCACCAGATCTGTTTGTTATTTTTATGGACAGAATTTCTAGGTGCAGCTTGGGGACAGAGTGGGTCTGTTTCAGGGACCACAAGATTTCATCTCTGCTATTTGCAGATAATGTTGTCTTCTTGGCTTCATTGGGCCTGAACCTTTAGCGTGCACTGGGACGGTTTGCAGTCGAACGTGACGTGGTGAGGATGAAAATCAGCACCTCCAAGTCCGAGGCCATGGTGCCTGACCAGAAAAGGGTGGCTTGCTCTCTCCAGGTTGGAGGACAGTTTTTGCCCCAGGTGGAGGAGTTCAAGTATCTTGGGGTCTTGTTCATGAGTGAGGGAATGAGGAACGTGAGATTGACAGACGGATCAGTGCAGTGGCAGCAGCAATGCAGTTGATATACTGGTTTAATGTGGTGAAGAAGGAGCTGGGTCATGACTGAAAGGACAAGATCTCGGATAAAAGCGGCCGAAATGAGCTTCCTATGCAGGGTGGCAGGGCTTACCCTTAGAAATAGAGTGAGGAGCTCTGTCCCACAGGAGGAGCTCAGAGTAGAGCCACTGCTCCTCCACATCGAGACAAACCAGTTAGGTTCGCTCGGACATCTTTTTCGGATGCTTCCTGGATGCCTACCTGGGGAGGTGTTCCGGGCTTGTCCCACTGGGAGGAGGCCCCGGGGAAGACCCAGGACATGCTGGAAGGACTATGTCTTTCGGCTTGCCTGGCAACGCCATGGGATTGCCCTGGAGGAGCTGGAGGAACTGTCTGGGAAGGGGGAAGTCTGGAGTTTCTTTGCTGAGACTGCTGCCCCCGCGACCCGGGTCCAGATAAACGGTTGATGATGGATGGATGGATGGATGGATGGATGGATCATTTGAAAGAAATACAATGTAATACAAACCTTAATTACAGAACCAGTTTAATCGGTTTGGCGCAGATTACCCAACATTGGGTTACACGGACCCAGCGCTGGGTAGGAGTGTGAGGGGGTTTATCATTTGTATTGACAGTAAAAATGGCCCAGCACTTGGGTAAAAAAATAAAAATAAATAAAAATAACCCAATAAAATGACCCAACAAGCTATACCCAGCATTTTTAGAATTCAGAAAACTACCCAGCACCTGGGAAAAAAATATTAAAAATAACCCAATAAAATGACCCAGCAGGCTGAACCCAGCATTTGGGTTAAAAAAAAAAACCCAGCATTGTTTAGAGTGTACAAGTAGGTCTGTCAGTTTCATCACAGGGCTGGTCATGTGATACCGATATAGTGAGCCCCTGCTTAATGTACAGTAAAACAACTTTTTTTAAGGCCTCTAGAGTCTTCATCTCATTCGAGTGCATATTGTGTTAATCATATTTATCCAAAAGTATTATTTGCTCCTGAACATCATGGTAGTACTGATTCTGAAAGGCTTTTTTTGTAAATATGAGCTATATTCTGGTGATTCATGGACTAATGTGTGAGTGACTCAGCAAGTCCGGTTCTGTTGGTTTGACATGTCTGCAGGTTATGTGCATGAGTGGGAGAGGAATCCCACCGAGCACGCGCCCTTAGGCAGTCAAGGAACAAACAAGGCTGGTGTGTGTGAGGGGCGCCCTAATGTCCATCATCCTGGCGAAATTATCCCTCCTGTTGCAGCCACTGATCTACAGACACATACGCTTGCAGCTAAACCCCCTCACCCCACACGCACACACAATGAGACAATACCCTCTTTCATACTGTCCTCATTTTAATCAGCATTAGAGAACTGGGGAAATCACATTTTCTCATCTTTTCCTGAGGTAGAAGCTCCTAATGACAGAAAGAATGGTAATTAGAGTGGATGAGAGGTGAAGCTTGTTGAAGATGTCTTACATGAAAAGCAAGAGAATAGTCATGGATAATACTTGCGACTTGATACTTTGAGCTTGTTTTAGGTTTTTTTCTTTTTTCTTTTCTTTTTCTAGTGTTCTGTTGTGGTTGACTGTGACTGTTGAGAATGAATTTACTTTATGCATGTAGAAAATTAATTATAGTACTTTTAAGATCAGGAAATCAGTAAATTACATTCAGTAGCAGTATGTGTGCCAGTCGAACAATCTTGGGATATGCAAATTCATTTCATTTTTTTAAGATGCAACATTTTTATAGAGGACATTTTAATTTTGCTCATAACTATTATTTATAAAGTTAGGAAAATTCATAATGTAACCTGGTACTTTATATAGCGATATGGCTGTATGTTGACACAGCTGTGATTACACAGGTAATCACGGCATGCTGATATACAGCTATATCACACTGCTTCTATTGCATTTATACAACAGTTCGATGGCTCAAGTGTTTAAATCCATAAGAAACAACTACAGAGTGTTTTAAATCAATTATTGTATTACTGCATTAAAAGCTCACTGTATTATGAAGAGTATGAGAGAGAGATGGACTGAACAAATGTGATCACCTGCATCTGATACAGCATTCATTCTTCAGCTCAATCTCATATTCACAATAAAACATTAGTTTGAATGCCCGCTGAGAAAAGCGATATCTTTATCATACTATCCTTTCATCTGTTAAGGGTGATTTCCGATGACAGCGCTGCTTAGTGCATTTGTTGACTACATCTTACAAGGTGTTGTTGAAAGTAAAAATAACTTCCTTGTTTACAACACTGTTTCAGTCTCTTTCAATATAAAAGTCTTTACTGCTGACTCGCTTATAAAAACAGTTTCTTGTCACCATCTAATAACGGAATAATGTAACACCATCACGAACACACACACTGTTTCCCAATACAAAATACTATTATTAAGTACTACTATTTATATAAAATATTATTGAATAATAATATTTAATAAACAACATCTGATTAAATTTACATAAAATATAACGTGATGAGGATGTTTTCCTCAGCCAAAACGGTTTCCTCTGGAACAAATAAAATATTAATGACATCAAAGACTAGCCATTAGATTTACCCAAGATGAATATTATCTTATGTTTAACTACTGTAGAAACATCAGAGCCAGCGGCGAATTCCAAAAGTTGTGGCCGAGGTTAGGCTGCTCTCAGCGGGTTCATGAACGCTGAAGGGCTGCTGTCGGCCTGGAGCTCCAAAAACATTGAAGGAAATTTTCAAATATATGCTATCTTTATTAACAAACCACATATTTGAAGTCTCACACTCCTGTCAGGCAATCAGATTTAAGGAGAAAGAACTATTATAGTTATATATTTAAATTTATTAATTAATTTTTTGTAGATATTGAAATGTGTTGGGGGTACTCAACCTTAAACAAAACAAGGAAAAATTAAATAATTGTATTTTTAATATTAGAATTGTATTGTTGATTTTTTATTTATTTTTTTTTAATCATGTGAAACACTAAAGACACTACATACAATTCAGAGAAAGTTATACTGAGCTGAACTCTATTCATTTATTGTTTTTGATTATGTAAGATTGCTTGATTAAGGTCTTTCTTTACCAGCCTATAAATACGATGGGAACATGACCAGAATGTGATAACCAAGTAAGGCTTCAATCCCATGTAACCCTGCTGATCTCCAAGCTTTTGGCTGCTTTTCTCTTCTCAAAAACTGTGAAATACTCGGTTTCTTGCAGGTATGAGCTGCAAAACATTTTAGAAAGGGAGTCCGTGTAAATAAAAGGATAAAAGCAGTCCTTGAATGAAGTGGGGCTACAGCCAAGTGAAATATGCTCCCAATTACTGCGATGGCTGTAGAGGCCTAATAAAGTGAACGTCTCTACAAGACGCTGCACTATAATGGAGCCGGGCTAATTTGCTTTGACTGATGAATTTTCGTCTCCCGTCGCGCTGGGTTGAATAATTATGAAATTTATCACAAGACATAGCGACTCATTAAGGATTAGCGAGCTTTCATTAGAGTGATGTTGTTCGAGGGCCGTGGCTGTTCTGATCAGCATAATTATGGGCCCTACAGAGGGAGGGCCAGGCAATGTGTCTTTGTGTGTGTGGTCAAGAGGACGTGAAAAAGCTGCACCTATACAACACTGTATGGCTCATAATAAAATATCTCACCAAAACGATCATTTTATTTAACTCCGATCCCCTTGCGTTGCCCTCCATGTGATCTCTTCTTGTATTAGCCTATTGAGCACCTTAAAAAAAAAGTTAGTAAATGTTACAGAAAAAGATAGTAAAAATGCTACAGAAAAAAAAAAAAAAAAAAAAACTGTTAATTGATTAACACATTATACCTTAATGTGTATAGTGAAAAATTGTAAATAGTTTAACATTACTGTCAGATATAGCTTGGGCTAGTAAAAACTATGAATTATTGTATAGTTTAAAACAGTACAAGGACATTTCTGTTTTATTGAAATAGTTTTCTTTCTTCTCATTGTTATCAGTAATTTGTGTAATAGGGTGTGTTGTGTTTCAGTTTACGTTATTTATTGCATTATTTTAGTGGGCAGACCAAATCGTATAGCTAAAGTACAGTAGAGTAGGATATCTACTCCACCCCCTTTTAAACAGATGAGATATTTACACCAAATTTGATACATACATGTAACATGAGCTGAGGTCAAATAGTCAGATCACTGAGGTCAAGATAGTCTGGCCATTGTGTAGTGCTATAACAAGACAAAAACATAAAAACTACTATAACTACACATGCATACACATGCAGTGTCTGTGTCCAAAGTACCACAGCTGTCTATGAGCACGTTCATGTATCTCGAAAAGCATGGCCGCCATTGGCCAATGAATTTTGAGTTGTTGTATCATGGAGACATCATGAGGTCAATATGTTACAGTGATGTGTGATCGACTGGAACTCACTGAGGTTTGAAGTGAGACATTTCAGCTCGGATGTTCTCACTTCCGACATCATCTGGAACGCGGCATAAAGGTCTGTGAGAAATCTGAAGAAATTAGGCCACTGGGAGGCGATATCGTAATTTACCTATCGGTAAGCCCTTCCCCTCAAGCACAGATGAGCCAATGGCAGTTGAGAATCATTTGCATGGCTAACGGAACTCAGACATCTTTAGGTTTCAGCGCCATAGAGAAACATTGGAAGATTCAAAGCTTTCATCAGTTTGATGGTGTTTATGCTACAAAAATGGTAAAACAATATGCCTGGGGTACTTGTTACACTGATTCCAGGTATCCTGAGAGGATAGGAATTCCAACATTCATTTCTGGTTGTCACACTCTTATTAAGTTGCAATTTTCCAACCCAGGCTTATTGGAGATACATGCTTCTACATACATTTCTGCAACACACTGTACGTAATGTACCTTACTGCATGTTTTGCGGCAGTTTCAAAATCAAATGTCCAGAGAATGGTGCTAAAACGTGTTCAATATGTGACCTTGGCACGTTTTTATTACGTTGGTACAGGCATGTATTTGCTGTGTTTTTATTACGCTGCCTGAGATTTCTGCTGTTCAGAATTCAAATACCTGGGGAGTGTCGCTATATATATATATATATATATATATATATATATATATATATATATATATGTATATTTGTTGATGGAGCTGTGCTATTTGTACTTCTTCATGCAGATCTGAGCTGTTTTGTTGAACTGTAGTTTCACGGGGTCCATGCCAGAGCTGTTCATCACCCAAGTGCAACGCAGGATCACGTGAGCTGCCACGCAAACGGACTGCATTAGAAAACTCATGCATATGAAGCTGTATATGTGACGACCACATTCAGAAGTATCAATTTTCAAATCACGCAGGATGTTAAAATTGTTTTGAAGTCATAATATATTATTATGCAGTATAGTAATTGTGTGAAAATTAGGCTTTATTAATCAAAACTCTGTGTGTAAATCATACTTTGTGTTTCAGCAAGGTGTCTCTGGGTAAAACTAGCTAACGTTAAAGTTAGTGAGTCCGTGCTAAAGTACAAACCTAATACATTACTAATACCTAATACATAGCTAACTGTTCTCAAGTCTTGTACAGCGTAGGTCAAAAACAGTTAAACAAAGGTCTACATTTCTGTGGTTAAATTAATCTTGTTACCACCATATTTATTTTAAAACCTTATATATATCTCCCACCATGGCATATTGAAGTCCAACTTGAATGCTTCTTAATGAGAAGTGGTCTTCCTGTGTCCAAAATGTTTAAAAAACATCTTGGGGCAAGGTTCTCACACTGACAGCTGTCATTTAGCAACAGTAACTAAAGTGGGCGGTGCTTATTGATGGGTCATTTGCATATTGCACGATTTTTCACACATGCTACTTTTGCGAACTATAGCCTTAGGTTTTTTTTTTTTTTTTTTTTTTTTTTTTACAAAAAAAAAACAATTCTCAGAACTCTCTAGGTCAATAATTATCAAAAAAAGGTGAACTTGCACTGTTGGACAGCAATAACAGGGTCATTTTGAAAACAGACGTGGCCAAAATCTGTTTTTTTTGGTTGTTTTTATTGCAAATGAGATGAATTAATGCATGTTCACATCATGTTTACACACAATGCCTCTGTACTTCTAATTCCTCTCAACATTATTTGAAAAAGTAATTTAGATATTTTCATGTAAATTAAAAAGCAATACGTTACTTTAGTTACTTGGGAAAAAGTAATGTGATTACGTAACTCATGTTACTTGTAATGCATTACCCCCCAACACTGATAGCTTTTGTTTACACCATTTAAAACAAGGAAAATATGTTGGATCTGTGGCCTAGCAGTTAGCAACACCTGATAAGCTCTTGTACTCATGGGAGTTTGAGTCTAGGGCCTCAGGATCCTTTCTGTGCAAATAAAAAAAGAGTAAAATTAAAACCCACACACGCACTACATTACAAATCACCCATAAGTATGTGTTTCGCCATTACATCAGCTACCAATGACTGGAAATTAAGACACAGTGGGCATCTTACAGCCAGTTTCCCAGATATGATTGTATAATAGTTTTAGTCTAATCTACTAAATGTGTTGTGAGTAGCCAATTATCCAATTGCACGCATGAGGACACAGTTTTATCATTGTTTACAACAATGTAATTACAAAAAAGCTTTGGCAAATAAATGAAAGAGATTAACATATTAGGACCTCTAATTGCATTTAAATGACATGCATAATGTATAAATGTTCGCCAAAGATGGAGAGCTGAATTCTTGATGAAGTTTCCCAAACGTTTAGCTACACAAATGCTCCCCAATTAATTCTGCTGGGTCTGTTTCTCGAGTCCATGCGCTATTTGTTAAGGAATTATCGATTTGTATTTAATTAAGCTCACTTACTTGCTCGCTGCTGACACAAGATTGATCAAAGCAGTCAATAACAGCATATTAAAGAAATGACTTTGAGATTTTTTCTCCATCTTTATGAGCGTGTAGAGCAAACAATCTGTCTTGAAATATGCAATTCAATATTTCTCAGTGTCACGCCACCCATCTAGGAGCTGCAGGCGTGCTGCGCTCACCTGGGTAAAGTACACTCGCCAGGCTCATAATGGAAAACGGAGAAGGGTTAGCAACATATCCTCACTCAGATGATATGAGAGCAAAGACCTCGGGCACCATTGAATTCACATTTGAAAAACCATTTCGAGCCAGTTGACTTTTCATTTCACTTGGCCATAGATCAGCCCTCAATGAAGGGCAGTTTGCTGATTGGGAACTCGACGCCACAACGCTGAATTCACTGAAAAGTATCAATTTTCAACCACTACCCTCCAACATTTTATAAAAGGCATTTGTATTTACCAATCAATAATCCATTATCTCTGTATTAATGCGAGGCCTTGACACGAACACGGCTATATTGTAACTGCCGCACGCGTGTGTGGGAATGTTGTCTCAGAACGAGAATAACACTGCGTTTTGTCCTGTTCCAGTTCCTGTTTCGTACCTGAATCATATCATGTTGTGTTTTTATGGATCTAAAATGTCTTAAAGGCCTTTTCAGCCTTTTCCCATTGCTGCGTGATGGAGTGCCACTCAGTTTAACAGCATAATAATGTAATATCACGAGGAGTAAATTTCTTATTTGAAATGAAGCATCACGGTGAATACTCTATATCTCTTACCGGCTTCAATTGGTTTCCCCCAGAGGACACAAACTTCATTATGAGTTCTTTCTCTCCCTCTGTGGGGGTATCAATACTTTATACCGTCGCTTGCTCTCTCTTACGCTGCTGTTTAAACAGTGCTGTCGCTCTCTTCTATTCGCGCTGTTTGTAATCACAACATAGATTCGCTATAGGACATCAGGAGATCAGAAACGGGGGCTTGGTGTTGCTCTTTTCCGTGGGATCCCCTAAGCACCCCCTCCTCGTTATTGTGTGTGACTATCATATTGCAAAAGGAGAAGAGAAAGAAGTATTTTTTCTTGGCCATTTGTGAAAAGCTCATTAAAACAGCCCAAGAACAAACAAAGCTTTTCCTCTGAGGCCCCCATTCAGAGTCATCCCATAATTTCCCACTAGTTTTAATAGTTGAGATAAATTAATTATTCCTTCGTGGAAAATACATTCTTTGCCATCTTTGGCTCATTGTTCTTGTTGGAGAGAATTGAGCCCAATCCTGTGAGAAATAGAGTTGCCTTTCCTGCAGGGAAATCAAACTGCTCGCTGCAATCAGCCAGGACCAGCGACAATTAAACCATTAGTATCTGGTATAGGAGACTCTTTACACAATGTACATCTTACTAATGAATCCAGAGGCAACTCATAATTACACAGTTTTGTCTCGTAAAGATTAGCTGCCCACTGAAACTCGCTAGAACATCACATAGCATTTCACTTCGTGCTGGGACGTTGAATGAAGAGTCCTCAGACTGACAAACTATTATGAAGATATTATTTATAAAAAAAAAAATAAATAAATATTTATACACTGTGAGTTGTAAACTTGTAGGTAAATATAAAAAAAAAATCAGTCTTGCTGAGATGAATAGGCTTTTAGGTGGTTTCAGGTTCTTTAATTGTAAAATGACAAACATTTAATCACTTCCATGCAGGAACATGAGCAATATGCAGCCCTAGATGAGCAATTGCTTTAGCAAACAATTAATCTCCGGGTATCTGTGCCCACGGAAATATACAAACAGCCATTTCTCTTATATGCCTTATTGTTTAAAAAGATTTTCTTTTTTTCATGGCAAGTCCGTGAATGTTGGTGTACTGTTGTAAACAAAATATCTCTTTTGTGTTTCCAAATTCTGTGGCATATGAGGTGCCTTATCAATCAGTTAAAATAATGAAATTATTGTAGATTATTTTTAGCATTTATTCCGGTTATGCACATAAAGGCTTTATGACTAATGTCAGGAGAAAATCTATTAGTTGTACCAACAAAATCTATTATAGTAGTTCTTCTTTCTACCAGTGGATGGCGCCACTGTAATAAGGAAGCGTGGCTTGTCTGTTGATAGGCTATACTGTATTTTCACCTTTGGACTTTTGTATAGTTTGTGCGTCATTGTCTGTTTTTTTTTCCACTTGAAAAAACTTCAACAATGAAATAGTTAATAGTGGCAACACATCCTCTTATTATATGAGAAGAACCATAATCTGCCATTGCAAGAGAAATGTTGTTTTTTTTTTTTTTTTTTTTTTTTTTTAGAGAATACCGAATACTGCTTGCTTGTAATATGTACATACAGGTTGTGCCATTTCCATATATGAATGGTTCTATGTTTTTTTTTAATCAATCAATATTTTTTTCTTGTTATGATAACCCAACAGTGTGTTTTTCAAACTTTTACTAACAGAAACAAGGGCTGTCGATACATTAAAAAACAAATATTCATGTTCATGTGATTATTCATGTTAAATCTGAAGATTTCCCTAAGGATGAGACAATAAAATACACAAGTAACAAAGCTGTGTGGTAGATATTAGAGACGTTTTCCAGACGCAGAATTTGTTTTGCAGACCTTTTTCGTAACTTAAACCACTTCTCATAAATAAGATAGATGTTTAAAGGAATCAAAACCACAGTAAATAACGTGAACCAAAAATATGCATTTACCAAAACAGTCAATTAGCATAACTAAAATGTTAAGAATTTGTCTGCTTGCTTGCCACGGTTGTAGTATGGTGTAATGAAAAAGTCCCTGTTTTTTCTCCAGAGTAAGAAATATGATATGTTTCTGGAAGATTTTGCGTTTAAATTGTATTATTTAAATATAACGATTACTTGTAATAAGTGTAAGGCATTCTGTGGTCCCTTAGAAGTTTACCGAGGCCCCCTAGTGGGTCCCGGCCCTCCCGGTTAAGAACCACTGCCCTATCCAACCTCAAAAAGCAGAAAGAGCCCACTCAACCGCAATCTTTCCTCCTTTGAACAGTGTGTGTCTAAGTCAATCTCGCCTCCTTCTGATTGGCTGGATTTGTCATTCCGCTTGAATGGGGTGCGTCGTGATTGGCTGCGGGCTGATTGACGTCATCCTGTGAGAGGAGGTTTACTCTGGGCTTTTTTCTGTCACTGACACATGTAGAGCACAAGCGACAAGCAACGGCGAGACATCAGCGCAAGAGGACACTTATAAACAGAGGCGCTCGCTTCATCTATGGAAATTACGGAAGACATTGCCGAACGCTCGTTTAACAAAACCGCAGCCGATCTTTCCAGTGATAACCAGAATATCTGAAAAGGTGACGGCAACAGTGGAAATACAATCTGAAAACTCCATTTGCTTGACTCTTTCGCAGCAGTGAGAAGTATTCATGCACGCCGCGCTCCGTTTGTGAGTTTGTTGGACTGTGCGCGATATTTGTATTGTCTATCGAGAAAAAACAGACTGCTGTACATTTCTCACCAAACATTCAACCATTGCATTTCAAATAGGTGAGTACATTTCTCTAAAACATTTTTTGTTTGTTTTATAAATAATAGGAATTTCATGTCGCGAGAGCGACACAATGTTCCAAATTAGTAAGCATAAAAGATGGCAGCTATTTTTTTATAAGTTTTGATTGTATGTTAATGTAATTTGTGTTGCATGTCACGCACGTAACAAATAACGTAATAACTAGAGATCGTAATTGGACAAGAGCATTGCGCTTGTGTTTACTCGCATCAAGACCACACGTTTAGATAATAAGCTCGATGGACATTGCAAGCATTTTGAGTTTATAATATCATAATAGTGTAGCAGAAGTGCACGCATGCTGTACAGATGATAAACAAACCATAAGTGTAATTCTGTATCTTTTGCTGTGCCTGTGTCTGTGCGTTGTAGTGGGAGCAGCAGCTGTGTTTAGGCTTCAGGACTGCGATCTGTATTACTGGCCATGGGCTGCTGATCTGTTTTATATTTCTGCACATCCCCTCGCTTAAATTGCCTGTCCGTGTAATTACTTGAGTTTGCCCATTTGACTTAAAAGCCACCCCCTCCCTCTCTTCAAATCTCCCCTCTTCCCTCTTACTGAGAATGAAACTTGACGATGGTCCGATCTTATTTATCTGGGGGAGTCACTTTCGGTCTCTGATTCATCTCCCTTTAGATTTAATCAGCACTAAGGTATTGCTTGTCCCTAAGAGCCTCCACTAATGGGGTTACTGAATGCCTCTCTCTCTCTCTCAGTGCAATGTTTTCTACCCCCCGCCTCTCTCTTCTCCTCTAATTACCTTTCAACAAAGATTTGGCTTACAGCCTTCCACGAATATATCTTAAATTTTAATCTTTCCCACTTCGGTCCAGCAGTCCTCCTTATGAAACCTGGGAAAGATTAAAATTTCAGATGTATTAGTGGAAGGATGGAGCAGAAGTGCACGCATGCGGTACTGATGGATCAACAGACCAAAGTACAGAACTGCAAACATAAATGAGGGTTGGTGGTTAATGTGATTTCTGTCGCCGGCATTAACTGATTCTCGCATATGCTGGATGATCCAGCGTACCGGGGGTAATTTCACGCGGCAGTGACCAGTCCCCAAAGCGAATGCTGCTGAATGTTCTTCATGATGTTGGCTGGAAATCCGTCATCTGATAACCTTAGCGAAAGCGAGTGGAATATGTCGACCTCTGAATGGGTCATACAACTTCAAGGTTTCCCAATTTCTGGCCACGGTAGCACTTGGGTTTCTCTCTCCCTTCTTCTCGTGTTAAACATCATGAGGGTTCAGGTAGATGTAGTTTAAAAGCCATTAACAAAAGCCAGGACTTCTTTAATTGTTCCAGCGACTCTAATGTTATCAGCGAACAGACATTTATCACAGATGGACCAAAGGAGCTGACTTCAGCACTTAGATAAAGATCAAGGACAGCCTGCCACTTAAAACAATTCTCAGACTTGCTTGCAGGCATTGTATGCATTTCAATTATTTCAAAAGAGCTTTTAGGAAGCATGCCTCCGAAAACATTCAATGTTTTGGGTCACCGTTCAGGCTCCAGGTGTTTTAGATATTGCAAGGACAAAACTTCTGTCAGAAGTTCAGCGTGCTGACTTTGTAAGATATGGATTGTTGTAATGCTGATGGTATTTTGTTTTCATATTATAAATGCAGTTTAGTAGGGGCTTTCCCAAGAAAGTTTTGAGGAAAAAAGTTCAGTTCTTTTATTATTTTCGTAAGTTCTTCTTAACTCCTGACTGACTACTCTGTTCTAACCATG
Organism: Labeo rohita; assembly: GCF_022985175.1. Taxonomy (NCBI): domain Eukaryota; kingdom Metazoa; phylum Chordata; class Actinopteri; order Cypriniformes; family Cyprinidae; genus Labeo; species Labeo rohita. The sequence continues at coordinate 16,181,263 of NC_066874.1, read as the reverse complement.
TGTCCTGTCTGTCTCTCCATGTTTCTGTAGACACAATGGTGAACCCTGGAGGAAGTGCCCAGCCCCCACCTGTTGGAGCGGGATCTCTGTCGTGGAAGCGCTGCGCGGGCTGTGGGGGAAAAATCGCAGACCGTTTTCTCCTGTATGCCATGGACAGCTATTGGCACAGCCGCTGTCTGAAATGTTCCTGCTGCCAGGCCCAGCTCGGAGAAATCGGCACATCCTGCTACACCAAGAGTGGCATGATCCTATGTAGAAACGACTACATCAGGTTAGATACGTTTCTTAATTTAAAAGTCACGTTTGAGGAAGATGTCAGCACTGAGGTCCTCATACAGGCATTCTTTGAAGTTCCTTCAGATTTCTGATGCATTTGTGAAATGTTTAAGTTTAAAAAAGTGTTTTGAGGACAGTTTAGTTTTGCTCGGCTCCTTTTTCGTGGTCTTTGAAGCCAAACTTCAGATAGTTCATACATCTGGACGTTATGACAGTCCAGCGACCACATGAAATGACATTAGGCATGTAATGATTAGATGAAGTGATGGTTGTCAAGAAAAAAAGATATTAAGGAAAATGTTACAAGCCATCAAGCTTCTCACGGAGCGGAGCGTATTTTCCATTGAGAACATGTGTCTCAGATTGTGCCGTCAGCGGCCCTCGTTAAAGCGCGCTGGTTAAACCCTCAACGGGACACTCTTAAAAAAGAGGTCAAGCCACTGACATGTTGACAGAGCAGAAGACGAAGGAGATTCTTTCTCCAGAACATCTGCAAGTCTGTGGCTCTTGCCATATTTCATCCTTAAGCAAAAGAAGCCGCGCTGCTAGGGCCGTGTGTGTGTGTGTGTGTGTGTTTTCTTTACGAGTTGCTAGAAAACTCGATTGGTAAGGCAGAGCTGACCTTCGACTCCGCAGGAATTTAAAAGAGTTTTCACATCCTCTCCAACATGTTTTGTTTATCACAAAGAGACCATTTAATTAGCAAAAAGACCCTTTTTAAATATTTATGCAAGTCAGTCTGACACCCAAAGCGCTGTGACGGCACGGCAGTCTCGCTCAGCTGATGTGGATGGCCTGATTTGACAGGCTGATCCTTCAGCGCCTTGACCTCTGCAAGGGCAAACAGAAAGAATCCTCCAGAACTTCTCGCGTTGAGAAGTTTGCAGTCTCCTCTGATTATTTCTCTGGTTTTGAGGAATGGAAAAACGACATTGATAATGGAAGACATATATTTTTCTTATTGAAACAGGCAGAGCAATTTAAAAGTTAATTCATAAAACGAAGCATCCATGATATATCCTGCCGGAAAAGAGTGCTTTTTGGCAGAAGTGCAGTCATTAGTGAGTATTTACCTTGGCATGTGCTTCGCCCTGGATAATTCAGCGAAGCCTCGCACTGACACTGCTGCTGGCAGGCTGGAACAACAGGTGTCAACCAGAGCAAACCTGAGACGACCAGTCCAAATGTGAAGAGTGCCTTCACTCTTTCCACTCCACCTGATCTGAAGGGATCAAGTCCACAAGACTCGCCACTAGAATCGGGCCTGCGAGCCTAATTAAAACGAGCGGGGAGGGAAAAGTAGCTACACCTTTCTCCTTGTAATGAGAGCGCGTCGGGCGGGAGAACGGAGCTAAAACACAGCTCGCGCGAGCCTGTGATCTGAGGAGAGATAAGAGAGAGGGGAAAAATAACATCTGACAGTGAGTCCACACAATTAAAAGCTTTAATTAGAGTCCCCCTCCATTTTCCTTTAGTCCTGATGGGTTTTATCTAATGAGATCTAGTGCCTGGCTCCTATCCGCTTCCAATGACGTGTCCGAAATGAATGAGAGCCACATTGCAAACAAAACATTTAATTAACCAAATTGGCTTTTGAGAGAGCGGGAGAGCAAGCGAGAGAGAGAGAGAGAGAAGAGGGGATTATTGCGAAGGCCAGTCCCCTTAGGGGATTTTAAAGGGGCCTCCCTTATTTTTGTAATGGATTATTAAATTGCCCTTGCTGTGTAAATAATGAAGTTACATATCCAGAATTATATTAATACCACTGATGCAAAAAGGCTTAGCGATTGATTGGGATGGCGCGAGCGAAAACGCATCCCATTTTCCCTAATGGCAGATGGGGGGAAATGACATGGGATGATAGGCTTCTGATACCACTCAGTTCGAGGCCACCAGCGTCGAGCGCAAGGGCAACCGCCGTGAGATTTCAGAGACGCAGGAGGGACTCGTTGGAAATCATGTTGTCCCTAAGCCATGGCTGATATTTGTGTGAGCCGGAGAGAACCGAGAGAGAGAGAGAGAGGGAATTAATTTGGGGAGAGAGCAATCATGTGACCATTAGGTCGGGGGGAAAAACACTGTCCTTTTAATTGAATAGAGCCAGGTAATTAAATGGCACTTTTCCAATAGAACGTGCTAGGTAAATCTAATAGTTGGTTATTTAATATCACTTTGAAGTCTGCCCACTCAAGCACTATGACAGCACGGGAGCATGTGAACTATTAAGCCAGGAAATACTTGGATCTCAGAAATTAATTAAATCGCATGCAATTTAGGGGAAACGTTTATCTTGATTTGTCATAACAGAATTAATTCAAGGCCTTCAATCCACTTGGGACTAGATCTGTTACTCTGAATTAACCGAGTGTCATTTGGCTGCTTTCAGCCCCCTCCGCCCGCCACACTCTCTCTTTGCCGTGAAATCTCCCCCTACCCTTCCCTTCCACCCCACCCACCTTCTCTCTCTCTCTAATGTAACATTGCCATTATGCAAAGCCCTGCTTAAGTATCAATATGGCCCGGTGCTTTTAAGGTGCTTTGGCTGCTAATGTTGAGAGGCATTTTTATAATGGACTGTGTTGCAGAAATCATTGTTGTACCAACTTACATCACTCCACTCAAAAGGTTCCGCTTAAGAGGCCGAGCTTCTGCCAGATGGCCCGAAACAGCCCTGCTAGGTTGTATTTTACCTCACAGTCGGTATCCAAATTAAATCCTCTAGACATCGCCTATGGAGCGCAGACAGATTTCTTGTCTTGCTTTCGTAATGAAAGACAGCCGTAGATTGTAGCCCCTTCTTTATTCCGCCCGTTCCGAGACGGAGCGAGTCAATAAATCAGCATTCCGCAATGTTTTCGCTGACAAAATCCTCCTCCTCTGATTGATCAAGGGCCTGAATACCTAGAAAGTGAGAAAACAACAAAGGAGAGGGCTGAAGGAAGCCAAAACTGGTGGTGTCATTGCAATTAAAGAGTCCCTTGGCCTTAATTATGGTGACCCGTGATATCGCTCCTCTACGCGCCCCTCGTCAGCACAGAAGTTCAATGGCGAGAGAGACCATTAGAGGTGAGGAGCAGACTGATAGCAACTTAATTGAGCACCTAAAGCCTTCAGGCCTTTAAATCAAATGCTATCAGCAGCCATCCCCTGCTCAAATAATTAACCTGCTACGCTACGTATCGAGAGGCATGGAGAAAATAAAAAGGTTGCCTGGAGATTCTTCACGGAAAGACACCGGGACAATTAAAAGGGGAGCCCGGATCCCAAATAACGCACGCTTGTAAGCGAATTTAGGTGCGAGCGCTCGGGGATTGTCGAATCAAGCGCACGTCGTGGCGAGGCAGATTGCTTTCTCAAGGCCGGGGGAAGATGTCATTTTACAGGTGAATCAAACTGCAGCGTTTAAAGACCTTCCCCCCCTGACATTTGCCTAGCATGACTGGCCCATCGACGCCATTGAAGCCGCGCTGTTGTCACAAGCCTACAGCTAATTACGTTTGAAATTGAGTTTTGATTGAGCTGCTCCAATCGATGCCACAGCCAAATTTGTTTTTCCCTCCCCCCCCTCGCCTCACCCTACAGCCGGCGCTGAAGAGAAACTCTTAAAGCTTCACTCGCTCGTCGTATAGCGCCCTCAATAAACGCCACGCGCGTATGCAAAGCGTCGCCGGCGACAGCCGTTTCGATGTCGGAACGCACGTTATATTGCCGTCCGCGCAATGCGCGTTTATCGGTTTACGAGTATCTTTGGGGACGAAATCCCGCGTGAACTTTTGGGTTAATCTATAGCTGTGTAACACCCAACGTTTCCTTCATCCCTTTCCTTGCTATCCTTTTGTGGCCGTTCCCCGTTTCCCTCCCTCTAACCTTCTAACAGTCTCTTTCTTTCTTGCTTCCTTCCTTCCTCATATTTCCCTCTCTCTCCCTCTCTCTCTCTCTCTCTCTCTGGAGCTTGTCAGATGCTGTGGTCTTATTTGATTGCATAGGAAAAGTGCAGTGATAGAGCAAACAGCCAGTGAGATATGATGACAAATGGGTCCAGATCCCAGTAAATTACTTTCTGCTCAAATCGAAATTTCATTCAGTTTGTTGCTCGGCAAGATGAAGTAATCTAAATTGTGGACTCAGAAGGCAGATAGAAAGGAAGCAGGAGCAAGCATTTCATTATCAAGAGACTGAGAGAGAGAGGGGGAGAGAGGGAAGGTTAGAGACGAAAGAGATGAGCAGAAGCAAATCTAAAGTGTTGACACCATGATTGAAAAGGTTAACCCATGCACATTATATATCAACCCGGGTAGCCGAGGGTTTCTAATGGAAAGGCGGCAGTGACTGAGCACTCGCTTGAGTCCTAATGGCAAAAGCGCTGTGTCTCCGCCTAGATGTACAATCAAATATTCTTAGGCCCTGATTGCTTATGTTCTAGGTTATTATTAGGTTGCAAAAAATGAACACCAAAGGTAATACTTAGTCCCAGTGGCAGAGGCTTTTGGAGGACAGGATGCAGGATTTTTTCATTTGGTTTGCCGATATTACTATGATTTTATTTTTCCTACATCAGAATATTGAAGATGTAATTTGTTCTGCATGTGTGCATTTGAGAGAGAGAGAGACTGTGAGAGGGAGAAAAAGGAGGCCTGGGCACAGGATTGAAATGATTTAACCTGTCTCTGCAAGGATTTCATTCTTACAGTAAAACAAGGCCAAACAAGTTAACAAATCTTTTTGATCCACACAGAAGTATTCATTAGTGTCAGTGCTAATAAGTACCTTGTGTTATGCATGTCTGTTGTGTTTTATTTCAAATCTCATTTCAATTCATTTACTAAACTCATATGACTTACTTTCAAATGAAACACAAAAGGAGAAGTTTTGAAAAATGTTAACGCTGCTCTCTTCCATACAATGAAAGTGGATGGTGACCAAAGCCGTCAGGCTCTCGGAAGTACAACAAAATTCTATAAAGTATTGTAATATTAGTCTACGTGACTAATACACTATATACACCACTTTTTAAAAGTTTCGAGTACGTTTTTTTTTTTTTTAGCGAAAGAAATGTATACTTTTATTCAGCAAGGACGCATTAAATGTTTCAACATTTATATTGTCACAAAAGAGTTTTATTTTACAAGTTCTTTTGAACTTTCTATTTAGCAAAGAATCCTGAAAAAATGATTCCAGTTTCCGCACAAGATTTCAGATGTGGTAATAAGTAGTGTTTCTTGAGCAGCAAATCCTTCAGAATGATTCTTGAAGAATCATGTGATGCTGAAGACTGGAGTAATGACCATATTTGCCATTATAGGAATAAATTACATTTTAAAATATGATAAATAGTGATGATATTTTACAGCATTACTGTTTAATCAAATATATGCAGACTTGATGAGCATAAGAGACTTCTTTTGAAAACATAAAACCTATCTACACTATTTAAACAGTGGTGTATCAAACCTTCTGAAGCCTTAAGTGAAAATATTATTATAAAATCAGTCATTGACTGAAAAAAAAAAAAATCGCGCTTGCAAGTCACGTACAATGGAGAGCTTTAGTTATTAATGCAGAAAGATTTCATTTGTCTGCACAGGTCACACTGTGTGAACGAAAATAGACATGTTAATGAGTGAGATACTGGTCATGAGATATTAGTATGAAATGTGGTAGTAATGTTACGTAATTAGTTTTTTTCCTTGTTTATTCATGTTAATGAATAATTTTGTTCTTAGTTATTTGATATTTTTGTTAATGATATTTTCTGGCACATGCTAATTTATATCATGCTGTTTTGATTTAGGCTTTTTCTCATATTCAGTGCTCACACTTTGTCTTATTTTGATAATGCTAACATGTCTCCGTTTCCTTTCACAGGTTATTTGGGAACAGTGGGGCGTGCAGCGCGTGTGGTCAGTCCATCCCAGCCAGTGAACTGGTTATGAGGGCACAGGGAAACGTGTACCATCTCAAGGTAACCTTTAATCTTTAAATGACCACTGCTTAACGCTTCATTGCACTACAGAATCCTTTCACACTCCATAGAGACTCCTTTTTAATGATTGTTTGATGGTGTTTTATGTAAACAATAGCCTATTTAGTCAGTCTTTTCATCGTGAAATCCTTATAAGAAACTAAAATAACAGATAATGATTTAACTTGTCCAGAGATTAGCTATAATGTATGTAATGCACTGAGAATTGTGGGTAACCGAGTCCTTTTCATTGCCTCCTGCAGTGTTTCACATGTTCCACTTGCCGGAACCGGCTGGTCCCTGGTGACAGGTTTCACTACATCAACGGCAGCTTGTTCTGCGAACACGACAGACCCACAGCACTCATCAACGGCCATTTGAGTTCACTGCAGACTAACCCTCTACTGCCTGACCAGAAAGTGAGAACCGCTATCTGTCTGCTATCAAAGTTTCAAGCTTAGATTAATCTGTCTAATCTACAGTCACCTTATTATTATAATCTCTCAAACAATTAATCGCAATTAATCAAATAAACAAAATAAAAGTCTGAGTTTGCCTAATATATGTGTGTGTACAGTGTGTAATTATTATGTATATATAAAACACAAAACACATTCAAGTATATATTTAAAAAATATATTTACAAGTATTTTTATATAGTTTATAATATATATATAAATAAATATTTTGTACATAACATATTTCTGTTAAATATATACATTACTTTGTGTGTACATAATAATTACACACAGTACACACACATATATTAGGCAAACTCAGACTTTTATTTTGTATGCGATTAATCGTTTGACAGCCCTAAATCATCATACTATGTTGTTTTTAATGTCAAATACTTATACTTACCCAATTACTTTAATCAATATTTTAAACTGTCAATAACAATAGAATGTTTATTATTGTTTCTAAATTACACATGTAAAAAAACGGGCTCATAGGGCTGCAATATTATGACAAAAAGCATTTATTTCTCTTTAATAATGATTATTAATATTGACGTAGAAAACTATATACAACATTTGTTTTGTGCCTACATTTTGGACATGTCACATTCTGGCTTCACAGACAAATGTGTCGATCCAAGACGTTAGACTAGTGCAAGTTATGCAAAAACTCCCATTATAATCACTGAAGCTACAAAATTAATCTCTTATTTACGTCATATCTGACTTATGATGAGGCAATCCACGAGCGTGCACTCTCATCAACAGCTCCTGCGTTTTTTTTTTTGTTTTTTTTAGCGCTGACTAATCTAAGTGCCTCTGATTGGCCAATGCATTCCTAAGTTCAACAGAAACGCATCTGATTGGTTATAAGGCTCAGCGCTGCACAAAACATTTCACAAATTGAAACTTTTCATTAATTTTCTCATTTCATTTTAATTGTGACAGCTGTAATACATTGTTTAATTGTGCCTTTGCCTTGAATTTATAGGACATTTTTGTGCTTATCTGTGGCATTTTTGCTACAAGCCGTCGTTATTATTATTTTTGTTAATTTGCCAAACACACCATTCAATCAGTCACTTATCAAAATAGTTTTTTATTTCTGTTTTATTTGCATATTTTAGTTTTAAGGAACAGATTGTATATCTAATTCTGTGCTCCTAACCCATAGTCAGGTCTAGAGAACAAATGTAATTCATCCTGGCTGGAAGCTAATTTATCACAATTAATGTTAACTTGCTGAAATGAGATCACAGCTAACGCAAGCTTTTTAGTGAGGAAGGTGAAAATGATTCCTCCTTCCAAACCCTGATGCATTCACACTCAATGCTGATTATGTATAGTTTTATAATTTGTCATCCACAAGATACAAAAAATGTGAAACCCTGAATATACTGGTCACACATTCTTTGCTCAGCAACAAAAGGTGTGTTTTTTTACAAAAAAAGCTAGCTGGCGTCAAGTATTCTGTCCCATTTTCATCTCTGTTTTCACTGCCACAGTTCTGTCTGACTATTTGCTCCTCCGACGCTGCACAGCTTTAAATAAACGGCAGCACTGAAAATAACAGCTCAGTGACACATAATCAGTATTGATATGGAGACAACGGGGATGTGGGAGCTTATGCGAGAGAGATCGGACAGTTGTCGAGTTTCCAAGTGAACATTTATTTCACCTTCAATGGGAAAAAATAGTTTGAGGAGAGGCGTAGTGAGTAGGGAAACGGCTCCATTAAGCTCGGTGCTCCGTTAGAGGCCTTTTAAGGCATCGTCACTTTTACAAATTAGCTCCAAGAGCATGTTGCGTTTCAAATTGAAAGCCTTTGCATTATCAAGCTTAATTTTAAATGTCTGTTTAAGCCCCCATCCTTCCATTCCACCTTCTTCCTCTCCCCTGCTCTCGCTCGGCGGCTGCCGCTGTGTAAATATGAGGCCTCATTGTTTATTTATGTGCCGACATCAATTGTAGTGAAAACAGCTGAATTATTAATGCTAAAATGCAATCTGAATATTGGCCTCGCTGCTTTAATTATAGCGGAGAGAGAGTTCTTAAATACACCCAGACGCCCCTCTTCACCAGCAGGAATAGAGATAGACCACGTGTCCTCAGGAGATACTTAAACAGTCGTGTTTTCGCGTGGTACGGAGAGATTCGAATCGTTATTAGGAAACTTATTCACCGCTGCAGTGAAGATGCACTGTAATTTATGAGATTGCGGTGCTCAAATTTCGAAGTTTGCTGTAATTCTCCTCTGAACCTATAGAAATAAGCTGGGAGCTAAAACAAGCCAGTACAGAAAGGAGCTAGAGAGAGAGAGAGAACCGGCCGAACGCTTCCCTAGACAGATAGGAGGCCTCGTCCGGCAGCCATTGTTTTTATTATGTGCAATTTCATGGTGACATAATTGGTGCTGTCCGTGTCCACGGCTGAGGACATTTGATGCTCATTTATTAAGTAGCTCCCCGGCTTCTCCCTAATCTCTTTGTTCAGGACAGACAAATTACCTTTCTCATGCTGAGCCTGAACCCAGGGGATCCAAACCTTCACAGCCTCCGTCTCTTTAATTAGCCCTCCAATGTGGGGTGGCGTGGGGGGCTCGCAATTACTATTACAGTAGCCTGAAACCCCTTAGTAACTTGAGGTAAGACGGGAAAAGCAAATTGCCCCCCTAGAATGTTTAAAAAACAAAAGGAAGGAGAATGTTAGGGGGTAAAAAGTTTGCCGTGACTGTCTGTGAAAGCGGAACGCTGCGCTTGGATATCGGGATAATTGTCTCGGCTGCGCAAGAACTTAGCACCCTGGGGACTGTGGCACATCATTGTTAAAAATGAGACAAAAAGAGACTAACTTTACAATATGCACTTAAAATGCAGAGGAAATAGGGCAGCAGATGGATTTTGAAAGCCTTGCTGATCAATAAGTTAAGCGGGGGGCTTTAGCAGAGCTGGCGGTCTTCATTTGACAATAGAAATGGAGTGTGGTATTTAAGAGAACATGCAATTTTTTTTGACTCATGTTGAAAGATGTCACTATATTATATGATTTTTTTAAATAAGAAAAGTTAGACTTACTACAACAGCTTACTTATTTATTTAATTTTCAAAACTTGCTAAATGTTGTTTATAGTAAAATGGACATTTATGATTTATTCAAAAATACATTAAAATACATCGGTATATTTAAAAACTTTTTTCTTTTTTTAAATCAAGACAAATTTATCTTACAAATGATTATGATTTCTACACGCACATACGCTACCTGTCAAAAGTTTTTGAACAGTAAGATTTTTAATGTTTTTTTAAGTCTCTTCTGCTCACCATTGTTCTATCCAATGTACAGCAAAAACAGTAAAGTTTAGAAATATTTTTACAATTAAAAATACCTGTTTCCTATTTTAATATATTTTAAAATGTAATTTTATTCTTGTGATCAACGCTACATTTTCAGCATCATTACTCCAGTGTCACATGATCCTTCAGAAATCATTCTAATATGCTGATTTGCTGTTCATGAAACATCTTTATTATTATTATTATTATTATCATCATCATCATCAATATTTAAAACAGTTGAGTACATTTGTTCAGGATTCTTTGTAATTCTTTGTTTTTCAGCTTCTTTGGAAGCTTTTGTAGCATTATACACTCCCATTCAAAAGCTTGGAGTCATTTTGTTTTTTTTTTGTTTGTTTGTTTTTTTACAGAAATTAATCCTTTTATTTGGCAAGGATGCTTTAAATTGATCAAAAGTGATGACAAAGACATTTCTAATGTTACAAAAAATGTTCTATTTCAGATAAAAACTTTTTATTCATCAAAGAACCTGAAAAAAATTCTACTCAGCTGTTTTCAACATAATAATAATTAATTATTATTAACTAATTATTAGTTTTTATTTAAATAATAATTTTAAAAAAATTATATTTAACAACTTAAAAAATCAAGACACAATTATCAAACAAATGAATATGATTAATACACACATATTCAAGGTGTATGACAACTGTTATTAGTTTTGATTTAATAGTTACACCACATGACTCTTAAAATATTAGATAATTTGACCTTTAAAGACAGGGCAAATGAGAATATATTTTTATTATACTTAAATGTGTACAAAAAAAACGTATTGTATTTAAAAAAAAAAAAAAAAAATCAAAACAAAATTATCATACAAAAGAATATGATTAATACACGCACATGTATTCAAGGTGTGTCGACTGTTATTTCTTGGATTTGATAATACACCACATGACTTTTTCATTAAATTTAGTCAATAAATGTAAACTTTTTTTTTTTTAATGGTGTACAAATGTTTGTACAGTACCATGTATAATCATCATGAATGCATTGTAAAAACGTTCCATGTTTAATAGTATATTTGTATGAACTAGATTTTTCCTCTTTTTAACTTTGACCAAATTTGTCATCGACCTATTTGCTGGTTCTAACTTTATTTTTCTGTTTAAGTGTGTCTAACCGGTTTCTCTCTTTGCCTTCCAGGTGTGTTAGGATGTGGGTGTTGCTTAAAGCAGGATGTGTGCCTTCATTTCAGCCCCTCGCTCATTGTCACCGAAGACCTTTTCGGATCGGACCCCATCCCACTCCTTTTCTCAAAGCTCCGCTATACTCCGAAACCAGAGCGCCAATCTCAGGCTTGAGCTCCACCTTGACCTGCAATAGCCAGAGCCCCCCCTTTTCCCACCCTTTACTCCAAACTCCTGAATCATGGATAGAAAATACCCATGAGGCCCTGGAGGGGGAATACTGAGGACTCTATGAACTGACCCAGGCGAGACCTCTGATCCTGAGGGACTCAAAGACTGACACAGAGAGAGACCAGCTGGAGGACAAGAGAAAAAAAGAGAGACAGAAAGGGTGAAATTTAAAATGACAAATGCAGCTGATCCACTACAGCGATTTTTGAATCTGCTTTCATAACACTTGTTTGAAAATTTAGTGGGGGAATAACTGACTTTCTTTTTTCCTTTATATTTTTGTCCTACCTTTGTCTATTCTCCTTTTCTTCACAACATGGTATCTTCTCTTTCTATATTTTAGATGTTGTAAAGGGAATGTGTTTCATTACGGATGATATAAAACATCCTGAAGACTGGGTTCCAAGAAGTATCCGTGGCTTTTTTGTGGAAATCAAATCATGAACACTCTTGGTGTATTTGTAAAACTACCATGTACAGTATGTATGCATGTAAATGTTTTTGTCCCATTGTGGCTACCGTACATACTACACACAGCAGCTAACCCTGTACCCTTTCCCTCCAACCCCAAACCACGCAACAAACAAAAAATGAAGCTCATAGCTGTCGACCTATAAATGCAGAATGAGAGAGAATTCTATTTGTGATATTTTCAGAGACATTTGCTCCAATATGGTGTATTTAATTAATAAAAAATGAGATTAAAAACAACCCTTTTTTAATCCTATTTAAATCTTTCTGTGTCACAGATTCTTAATATGCAATTTGGCTGGCAGCTCGTCTGAAGAGTTTGTTTTTATGCTCAACGAAGTATGTGGACTATGTTTCAAGCGCAGTGAATTTACCTCGGGTTAGGCCTAAATCTCTCGCAGGTGTTCGTCTCTGAAATCGCTCAATATGAATTATGTACAGTATCTGAAAGAACCAATTTTCCATCAGGAGACCAAAGGATTTGTATGATCTCGGTAATTCATCTTGTCGAGCTTCTCTTGAGAACGGAGCTCATTAGCAAAACTATGCTTTTTTTTTTTTTACAAACCTCCCTAAATGCGGCGCCATCTCTCAGTCCCTTAATTATGTCCATCTATGTTCTTATGCCGTAATTATGAATGCAGATGACGGGGTGGCTAATTGAACATGGATAAACATGTATACTTTCTTCTCTTTTCATATGAACATGCTATTCATTCCACGGTCCTTGTAGCGGACAAGGACAGGGGGTGGAAATGCCCCTTTGAAGATTCAATTACCGCAGGGGGAGAGAAAGGTGTTGCAGCTTTTTGGGCCCGCACTGAATGGGCTATTTGCAGAACAAATCGGCGTTTGAAGCTGTTGCTCGACTTAATGGGTATGAAGAGGGCCTGATTTGCATTCCCAGAATGCTCTGCTATAATCCGCACTCAGTTGTCAGACAGGTGGACAGGGAGCACGGTGACAATCTTTCATCATATCCATCACTTTTTATAGTATTTTATTACACCCTGTGGCAAGGTCTAAAACTACATATTTATAGAATTTTATTTAGCTCATACACTCTTAAAAATAAAGTTTTTTTTTTTTTTTTTTTTTTAGAAGAATCACTTGGGTCCTCAGTTTGAATGGCTATTGAAAGTTCTTCATGAAACCATACACTTTTGAAAATAAAAGTTCTTTAAACGGTTCTTCACAGCGTTGTATGCCATGTAAGAACCATTTTCGGTTCCACAAAGAACTATTCAGTCAAAGATTCTTTAAAGAACCATCTTTTTCCTAGCTTTTTATAATCTGAAGAACATTCTTTTGCCACAAAGAATCTTTTGTGAAACATTTTGTGAATATTCTGTCATTAATCACTTAATTCATTAATCACCCTTATGTCGTTCCAAACCAGTAAAAGCTTCGTTCGTCTTCGGAACACAATTTTAAGATATTTTGGATGAAAACCAGGAGGCTTTTGACTGTCCCATTGACTGCCAAGTAAATACCACTGTCAAGGCCCAGAAAGGTATGAAAGACATCGTCAGAATAGTCCATCAGTGGTTCAATCTAAATTTTATGAAGCGACAAGAATACTTTTTGTACGGAGAGAAAATAAAAATAACGACTTTATTCAACAATGCGCCTCGTTTGCGTCACCGTAGCGTCACTGCGTACGCTGTTCTGTCAGCCGCACCACGAGGATACGCTGTTTTTGTTCAAATCAAAGCGTATAAACGTAGAAGACGTATCCTTGTAGCGTGGCTGACACCAAACAGCGACTCAGATTAGACAAAAAAAAGTTTCCTCTATGGCATCATGAAGCTTTATTTTTAAAAGTGTATATGCAATAACCTTTATTTTTAAGAGTGTAGTTGAGGAGATCTTGCTACAAAAATGTTTTCATCCATATACTTACTGACCTGAGATAAAAAAATGTGCATATTTGGGCAAAATGTTCAACTGTATATGTTCATGCTGAGAGACTCCCTCGATTTTTCTAAATTTCTGCCAATTTTCTGCCATCTGTTGCTCAAAATGTGTTGAGGGAGATGTTTAAGAACACCAGAGCTACAGTGTGAGAGCAGAAAACGTCTCAATGCATCATGTACAGTTATTATCTGGAAATACACTTTGAATACCTTTATTAAAGCAACATGGAAAGTGTAGTCATAACAGGTGCAAGGGTTTGCCTTTTTTTTCTCGGTGCATCAGGAATTCAAATTAGCCAGTCTAAATACACAGCCATCTCCTAAGTGCTTTAGCAGAGTTTGCCTCAGTTGTAAAACTCAAGGAATGTCTTTTGGTCTCTTTTGTAGAGAGAATCGAGCTAAAGTACATTTAAATAACTCTCAACAAAGTGATTCCAGAGGAAAAATCATAGAACTCCAAAGGCCTTTTTACAAAAGACGTGCGGTCTTTTTACGAAAGCGTAACAGTTGTCTGCTGATCGGTACAAATGCCCATCTAACCTTCAAGTTTAAATGTGTCCTCTTAGTTATTTTTACCATGTGCTGCCCGTATAATGTGTAACGGATACAGGATCTCCAAAATGCTTTTATGAGCAACAGGTGATTGTAGTCCAACAACAGCTGGTGTTGGACAACAGCTCTCCTATTATCAGCCGTTATAGTAACAGTTGTGATAATAATTACATTGGTTGTGATGATTATAACATATTGTCATTATTTTCTAGATATATTTAGACACATGTCAGTATAGTGTGCATTACAGCGCTTGCATACTTGAAAGGAGCTAGTTTGTTTCAGTGGAACAAAGGTCAGCCTCACATCTGTTGAAGTAATTTAGTGTTTTAACTGCAAACACGAGGGCCATGTATGTGACAATTATCTGCTAATGTTAAAGCAATTACAGGAGTAAATTGATCCTAATAAATGGAAATGAATTCAAGATTTCTTCAGCATTCATGTTTTTCTAATTAAAATGTTCTCATGTGAAATGACTTAGGCTATATATATATATATATATATATATGTGTGTGTGTGTGTGTGTGTGTGTGTGTATGTATGTATGTATACATTTTGTGTCAACTATTTATTTGTTTATGTTTAATATGGATTATTTGATTAACTCTACTTTTATTGCTGTACTTACTAAGAAAACAAAATAATGAATTTATTCATCAATTTCTTTCTCTTTGATGTTAGTCTATAATGTGGTATTTGCTCATTTTTCAGGGGAACTCCGCCAAAAAAAAATATTTTACCCCTCCCTTCAAACGCTTTTTGGCTAATTCAAACGCTTTGCAATTGGGCGGGTTTTGTTGGGAAAACCTGGCAACCCTGGTTCGGACGCATATGCATGCGCGCGGCAGAGACTGACGGGGAAGTTGTTGAATAAAGTCGTTATTTTTGTTTTCTTTGCCCACATAATATATTCTCGAAGCTTCATAAAATTAAGGTTTAACCACTGATGTGACATGGACTATTTTAATGATGTCCTTAATACCTTTCTGGGCCGTTTGGATGCTTCATTTGCGTTGGCCTCTATGTAGGATTTGAAAACTCTCGGATTTCATTCGAAATATTTTAATTTGTGTTCCAAAGATGAACGAAGGTCTTACGTGTTTGAAATGACATAAGGGTGAGTTATTAATGACAGAATTTCATTTTTGGGTGAACTAACGCTATTTTCCACTCCCAGTGCAAAACCGCTGAATGGTAGATATGAGTGACATATTTCAAAAACGTCATTTGTACACTCATAATTCATATGTTAGATGTGGCTTTGATGTGGGGCAGAAGAAAGCGAGTTAATGGAGCTAAGCCACCACAATGGAGCCACACAAATGGCTTTACTGCTCAGGGAGAAACAGGTCATAGAAAGCTTCCCTTTGATTTAAAATCTGTTATGTAGAACAGAGGCTAGTAAAGAGATAAATAGTTTAATAAGCATGTGAAGTCAAATAATTGGTCTGGAGATTATTGTTTCATATATGTAGACGTTCAAAGACCAGTATAGTTGAATATAAATGGAGACAATAACATACATTATTTACGATGTGTGAATGAGAGAGAGTGATAGGAAGAGAATCTCTTAGCAGCGAATGAATAGGCTTTGGCATGTTTGGGCCTGTAATGCTGTGATATTTGAACAGGTCACAGCTTGCTAGTTGAAGACAGGGTGCATACAGAATAAAAGAGAAAGGATTAAGAACAGGAAGTTAAAAAAAATCACAGCAGGCCTTTCCTCTGATGGGTGCTGAGAGTGTGATATATTGTTCTGTGTGTAGTAGTTTGGAAATGCAAAAATGTCTGTGTGGTGAGTTGTTTCTTTCCTTACGTACAGATTACATTAACATCAGTCAGAGCACATACACTTAGATTTTATAGTGGAGTGACTAGTCTCTTCTTCCTCCAGCTTCCTACCTGCCCACTTCATTATGTATGGTATAAAAAACCCTGCATTTAGCATTGCTAAGTCGTTAGCTGCAAGAAAGCTACAAGAAATTTAGAAAAGAAATTTAGTTAACTTCTGATAGTTCACAAAAACATAAACGTTTTGTCATTTCCTTGCCTCCATACTGCCAAATATCTTTGGTTGTCATGTATCCGCAAATATTAGTCTCTATTTTGATAACGTTGCCAAAGGAATATCAATCATAGTCTATTCCTCACACAAAGCTGTTTTATGATTTTAGGAATATTACCCATAAGGACTATTTTCAAGAAACTTTCTTTGTCTTTCATTGCATAGAAAAGCTGCCAAAAGAATTTTTAGGTGAACTAACTCTTTAGATATCTATTTGTGTGAGTGTTTAATAGTGTTTAATAATAATAATGTCTCCTAACCATTTGTCGACAAGAAGAGGCTTGGTCGACCAAAAGTGTATTAGTCGTTTAGTTGCAGAGAAAAAAAAAAACAGGAAGTGGTGAAGTCACCCATCTGTGATGGACGGATCGTTAATGAATGGTCTATGTGGTAACACAGTACATCGGGCAGAACATCCAAATTCATCGACCTCAAATATGGCTTATCATCTGAAATATAAGTAGCAGCAACTTTACATAGCCTCTCAATCTAATGTTAACCTACAAAAATATGCGCTATTCAAGTGTGTGTGCGGAGTGTGGAAGCTCAGTAGTAGCATGCTCACTGCATGACAGTTCGAGGCGCCGGTGCGGTCACTTGCTCTTAAAATACTCTGTCATTTTTGGTCATAAAGAAAAGAGTAATACATCAAATCTGTGAAGACTATGTTTATTTGTGTGCACTCAGAATAGCAATGAAACAATAAAATGTGTTTTTGTAAAATAATGAAAGCAATCAAGATGCGGTTTCTGCCATCTCAGACTTTATGAACTAGAGCACAAAACTTCAAAACTCTGTGTATACTTGCCTTACAGACATGAAAAATATATTTATAGAGAGTGAGATGTCTACTTTAACATGAACCAATTTAAATAGAAAACAAATATTCTCACATTATGTAATATGAAACATGTTTACAGGTTCTTCACTACTGCGGAGACTATGAGTCAGTGTTAGTGACTTCATCTCTTAAGCTGAAAACAAAGAAAGTTTATCATTAAATTATTACAGCTTTAATGCAGTCTCCTTGCTGTTTTTAACTGGTACATTCATAATTATTATTTCTGCCATTTTCTTTTTTTCTTTGCATGTGCTTAAGAGAGTATTAGGCTATGTAGACAATTAAAGGCTCATTATTAATATTGATATTGTTAATAAATAAATGTGCAACTAATGATAATAATAAGTAATAATAATGCTTAAAATGAACAAAATTTTCTGGTTGACTAGTAATCATTAATTTTAAGCTATATATGTATATATATATATATACAGGGGTTGGACAATGAAACTGAAACACTGGCCAATATAGTGTTGGAGGTTTCATGGCTATATTTATGCAGCCTGGTGGCCAGTCTTTACTGATCGCACATTCCACCAATAAGAGCAGAGTGTGAAGGTTGACTATGTGCACCCAATAGCTCAAACATTGTACCCTGAAGGTGGTGCCGTGTATTAGGATGATAATGCACCAATACACACAGCAAGACTGGTGACAAGAGTGATTTGATGAACATGAAAGTAAAGTTAAACATCTCCCATGGCCTGCACAGTCACCAGATCTGAATATTATTGAGCCACTTCGGGGTGTTTTGGAGGAGCGAGTCAGGAAATGTTTTCATACACCAACATCACATAGTGACCTGGCCACTGTTCTGCGAAAGGAATGGCTCAAAATCCTTCTGGCTACTGTGCAGGACTTGTATTTGTCATTCCCAAGATGAAATAATGCTGTATTGGCTGCAAAAGGAGGCCAAACGGCATACTAATTGTGGTCTAAACCCAGGTGTTTCAGTTTCACTGTCCAACCCCTGTATATATATATATAGCACTTATTTTAATTAATGTTTATTATAAATTATAATAATATTTCACAATATTACTGATTTTAACTGTATTTTTGATCATATAATGCAGCCTTGGTAAGCATAGGAGACTTTCAAAACCATTGAAAAATCTTACCGACCCCAAACAGTTAATGGCTATTATTCTTTTAAAAGCATATTTTTGAAGTGAAAATAAAAGACAGACACTCACAACATCAGCGTTTAAACAGAAAGGATTTATTTGTATAATAGTTGGTAATTAGAGACACTTGTAAAGATTACCAAAGTGGAAAAAAATACTGGTTTTTGACATATGGGATGTTTGGTCAGGTGCCGAGGCTGATGTGTAAATGTGTCAGGATGGGTGTAAACTATGTGCACTTAGCTCTGTCATTATGTAAGTCAACATTTCAGCACTATCAGTGCACTCATCAGGAAGGAATGTGGCACATTTCAAGCCCATTTCAATGATGCACTCAAAGCCTTCATGATCACGCAGAGGGTCTTTACCTGCAGCGTCTCGAACTGTCAGAAATGGCAAGATTTTGCCCTCTCGATTTGACAAAATACACATAAGAGCAAAACCAATCTAAAATTGTAACATAATAATTGAAAACTTTCCAGTAATAAGAGAGCCAAAGTGAAAAAAAAAAGTCCTCAAATAGCAAAAGTATGCAATAGTTCCGACGGCTGGGATCCAAGTTTCTCATTAGGCGTAGAGCATCACGGTACTTGAGTGGAGCTGTGTTAAAACAGCCCATATTGCTCTAAAAGGCCTCTTTTTTCCCCAGTCACTCTCCGGGCCGGAGCTCTTTGCGAATCCTACATGCATTTACCATTATGCCCATCCTCATACAACTGAGCTCTCTCAGTCATTAATACAGCTCCAGCCAGCTGGCTGCAACACTCCGGTATGTCCTTTTAAAAAGACATTCTCTGGAAAATATTATCTCTCCCACTCCAGCCACATACTCATATTATGGACATGAATAATTAACCCACAGGTTCAATAATTAAACATGCGTGAACATTGTCTTCTCCTTCGACCGTGTTTAAACACGTAACCCTCCGCGAGGTATCGATGTCCGGTCTGTCAAAAGGTCAGCACTAATCAAGGATGCCACCTTGTGAAATATTGTATCAGGTAGACGCACGGGCCAATGAAAGAAGCCGCGGGTGAAACCGAGACATCTGAAAGACGTGTGAAATCTGGTTAGTAATTGTACTGTTTCAACTGGCTTTCTGTGGCATCTGCAAACAACTTAAAATAGAGCAGGGGCGGAGGTGCTCAGTTACTTAGCGGGGTGTTCGATAACACGAAGAGGGACATGCAAATATTGGTAAGGCAATTAAGGCTAGTCTTGTTTGCCCTAAAGTAAAGGGGTAACCCAATCCTGGCCATTATGGGTGTGCTGCTAACGCACTTGTGAACGGCTCCAGAAGGGCATGGTTTCTCTCAGCTAAAAGGGTTAGCTTCTGACGACGAGAGGGCTCACTTTTCGTAAACGGCCTTCCTGTCCGTCATGTAAATGCTCGTGTAATGCGATGAGATTGAAAGCACCACCCTTTTGCTCTGTCCTCCTATCCCCCAGGGGCGGACAATGGACTCTCGGAAAAGCGCATTTAAAGGATACTTCATTTTTCCGCTACACAAAAAGAAGAGACTCACCTCCATTAGTAACTCTGCTCCCTTTTACTCTCAGAAAGTCTCGACTCACCTTGACGAGAGCTGCACTAAACACGCACAGACAAACACACACATACACACTATTAGGTTTTATCTTCCAAAGTGCAAAAGCATTTAACCAAAAGGTTAATGGTGTCATTTGAAAATGATTCAACCATATATTTTTGGATTGAATTTCACATCTGCTGCAGTGTTATGCTGCCTCTGGTTCTTTTAAAGTAAATAGTTTATTCTAAAATACTCTCATTATTCACATGTATATGTATATATATATATATATATATATATATATATTTTTTTTTTTTAAGGATACATTTTGGTAACACTTTAGTATAGGGAGGGAACATTTCTCACTATTAAGTAGTTACTTGTTAGCATGCCTATTATTAATATATTGGATGTTTTTTAGTACTTATAAAGCACCTATTCATCATGACCATATTCTACATCCGTAATCCTAACCAATACCTGAACTTAACAACTACTTTACTAACTATTAATTTATTGGAGTTTATTGAGGCAAAAGTCGTAGTTAAAGGGGTCATTGGATGCCCCACGTTGATATGATTCTTTAGGGTCTTAATGAAAAGTCTATAATATACTTTGGTTAAAAATTCTCAATGGTATTGTAAAACAACACCCTTTTTACCTTGCCAAAATTAGCTCTGCAAAAATCGTCCTGTTCTGGTCGAGGTTGCTTTAAATGTTAATGAGCTTTGCTCGCCCCGCCCCTCTCTTCTCTCTGTGGAGTGACGAGCCTGTTTAGCCGAAATGCTAAATGACGACCACTATGTTCATTATTACATCCAGCAACACAACACCTCAATCGCTCAATCGGAGATATTCTTGTCTAACTTACATCCCTGCTCTGGCATTGAAACAAAGGTAAGACGCTCATGTCAATCAACTATCGTGGGAGCGGCCTCTGTTGGTGTGATGCCACACCGACAGGCATCTGAGAATGGCTTGATTTGAAAAAGGGGATATTATTTTTACAGATTAATTAAAAACCCCTGCATGGATTTTTGTCATTATAGGGAAGATGTGTACATACACTGCCAACACACATTAATGTTCGAACAACATGTAAAAGTGAACTTTGCATCTGATGACCTCTTTAATGGTTTGTTAATAGCAATAACTAAACCTTAAAAAAAGTGTGGCCGACATTTTAAATAATGCACTCATTGCTTATTTAATAGGGCAATACACTGATCTATCACAACACATTAAAGAGTCACAAAACGGTATTTATTGTTTGAATTTCCCAAAAAATTACATTTTAAATCTGAGGCCTTGTTTCATACCAGAAGTAACCTGCTCTGTCGGTGTGTTGTTAGTTTCCTCTTTGCTCCACAATGTATTTTTCACTGCATGAGAACATGATGTGTATAGTGAGAGAGCGGCATTGTTTGTCGGACAGTAAACGGTAACTAAGGAGGGCGGGTTTTTGCGAAGGGTTAATTCAGTCAAAAGTACAAAGGCAGTGCTCTGACATATAGCATTAAAGTTACATACAATATAGCACAATAAGATTTTGCCCTCAGCCAAAAGTATTTGCTCTGGAACAAACAATAGATTAATGAGACCAAAGATTGCCCGTTAGATTTACCCAAAACGAATAATATCTCATGTTTAACCACTGTAGAGACATTAGACCCAGAGGCAAATTCCAGATGATCTAGTGTGGTGTGGCTACTCTCGGCGGGTTCATGAGTGCTGAACAGCCGCTGATGCCTTGGATCTTACATCTCGAAAACACAGTAGCAAATTTTCAAACAGATGTTATCTTTATTAACAAACCACATATTTGAAGTCTAAACAAGTACATTCTCACCTAAACAATTCTTAAAACTACATCCCGTGACACAAAAACAGTATTATTTATAAAACTGTAGTGGATTTGGGCGTCTGCCTTGACTGCCATGACACTTGTTTTGAGAAATACCACAAGCAGTGTGATACAAACAGTGAAACGTTTTAAAGGAACACTCCACTTTTTTGAAAATAGGCTCATTTTCCGACTCCCCTAGAGTTAAACAGTTGAGTCTTACCATTTTCAAATCTATTCAGCCGATCACCGGGTCTGGCAGGAGCACTTTTAGCATAGCTTAGATCATTGAATCTGATTAGAATGTTAGCATCTCGCTCAAACATGACCAAAGAATTTCAATATTTTTCTTATTTCAGACTTGACTCTTCTGTAGTTACATCGTGTACTAAGCCTATTTTCAAAAAAAGTGTTCTTTAAAGTTCTGATATCACTAGAATATCTCACTCATCTCAGCCAGTCAGATTTGAGGAACAAAAAGAACAGTTTAGAACCTTAAATGCATACCTCTGGTCTTTAGTGACCTGGGACGTCATTCACTACCCACTCCCTCCTTCATTTTTTTTAACTTTGACATCAGTTTTCTTATTATTCCTCAATCCATTAATTATAAACAAGAAAAAAATAAGAAAATATAAAAGAATATCTGTTTTCAGATTTTTTGTAAAAAGTGTATAGAGTCACAAGAGACCTGAGGTGTGTAACAGTTTAAGTATATTTTTTTGTGCGCAACAATTTGTAAATATCTGATGACTCAAAATGTGCAAATCACCTTTATTCCTCAAGGTGGCACTGTTTGATAGTAATTACATGATGTTTTACTCATAATTAGGCATAAAACAAAAGAATCATCAGCAAAAATTGAACTGGTTTGAATGTCTTTACTGCAAAGTAATTACTGTACACAAAAAATATAAATGTCACTGTTTTTTGATGGTGGATGTGGTGAATAAGCTGCCAGCGATTGAAATACTGATTTTGAAGTAACTGAAAACGATTTGAGAATATGCTTGAGTCGCGAATATGAGCCAAATGCTGAATGCTGAATGCTAAATACGAAATATGCTTTATTTTATTCTTCTGTAATTGTTCTTAAAATATCAAGAGAGCTTTTTACTTTTGCAGAAGTTAGAGATCCATCCATGCTGGATATATATGCTGGTCCTGAATATGTAATATTGATTGGCGAAACATTCATGCATTTAAGGGTTAATATTCATGTGACAAAATTTTTTCAAGTCTTTCAGCTGTTATGTCCAGCTTCAGTGTTCTGAAAGACCTCCGCCTCTTTCCCACTTCAGGGGGGAATGAGCAAAAAAAAAAAAACACACCATGACCAATCCATACCCAGGCCCAATTCAGCTATTTATGGCAGTGTGTTTTCTCAGACTGGGCTTCTGAAAAGCCTTTCTGAGCCTTCACTCCCTTTGGAGCATTCAGTGAGGGAATGTGGTAACAATAATAATGCATTAAGCCAGTCGTGGCTCGCGACAACACTCAGTGCGCCATCTCTTAAGTGCTGGGCTGGTCGGTCAGCCCCTGAAAGCATGGCCGACTGCAGACAGACTCCTACAGCGAGACCAAAGACACACTCACAATACGTTCACAATGAAAAGGTTTCATAACCGCCATCGCTATGCAGGGACTAAACCGAAAATGCCAGTGTAAAGTGGGATCATTTGAAGTTTAAACTTCCTCTGGGTGTTTTTTTCCTGTGTGTGTGTTTTTTTTTCTGTGTATGTGGGTGTGTTCATCAATCAGTTCCCCACTGAGGGAAATAAATACACTGGTGTTTCTGATAGATTTTTCGGTGGGTAACTGCATGTGTACGTCTCCCTGATGAGGAGCAAGAAAGGCCCAGGCTGAGAAGCCCGATCTGAAACCCTCAGCAGCAGGGCTGACATGAAACACATTTACCCAGGATCTTTTCATCTGCTGCTACCCACTAATTTTACCAATTAGCAAACACCACCCAGAAAATTAAAATATCAAGCAGCTGCAGGATCACATAGCTGTTGTATTAGCATTCGAGGAACTAATTTGAGCGCAGTGCAACAAAAGTGGCAAGTAACCAAGTTGTTAAACAAATGTTTAGTGTTTTTTAAATAGCTTAACTCATTATGAAACAGGGAACAAATATTGCAAAGAAAATTTAATTAATAATTCACAAGACAAAAATAAACAGGGAAGTAAACTGAAAATAAAATGACACAGAGTCTCAGTGTTGCTGACCAGGATGGAGGTCTCTCTTCTGAGCTAAGAGAGGAGGGACGGGGCCAGAGCCCCTGAACAGAGGGCTGAACCTTCCATAAGAACAGCAAAAGGTCACCAAATGCTTTCATTAATCAGCCAGAGTCAGCCTAGATGTCGAAAAGACCCCTCGTTAGAAATTCTGCAAGTCTTCTTGTCTCTCTGAGGGCACTAGAGGATTTTCTAACAGCGATTCAACTCCCAGTTCAGAGCTAATGCCACAGGCTCTACATTAAGGGCCTGTAAATTTACTGTTCTATTTTTTTATTTTTTGTGATTGATTTATTTGTTATATAGAATCTGAATCTAGAAGTAAATACTAAATTGGTAGGAAATATGTGTGAGTAGCTTATTACTTTTTATATACACTCTATATACACTCAGTTTTTGGTTCTCCAAAAAACCTTTCAGTGAACAGTTTTTAAAAGAATTCTTAAAGGAGAAGTCCATTTCCAGAATAACAATTCACAAATAATTTATTCACCCCCTTGTCATCGAAGACGTTCATGTCTTTCTGTCTTGAGTTGTGAAGAAATTATGGTTTTTGAGGAAAGCATTTAAGGATTTTTCCAACTTCATTGGTGCCCCAATTCTGAACTTTCAAAATGTAGTTTAAATGCAGCTTCAAAGGGCTCTAAACAATCCCAGCTGAGGAAGAAGGGTCTTATCTAGTGAAACGATCGGCCATTTTTTTTTTTTTTTTCGGAAAATAAAAATTTGTATACTTTTTAACCACAAAAGCTTGTGTAGCACAGGCTCTGGGATGCGAGTTCATGCCACTATGTACTATTGAATCACGTCGAAAGGTCACATGGAACTACAGACCCAGTGTTTACAAAGCGAACGTGCAAAGACTAAGAAAGTGCAAGTAAGTCAAACGCTATTTACAAACAAAAAGGTACAACGATGTCAGACGATTCTGAAGTTGTAGGGGAAAATAAGATGAAGTTTCTCGCCATACTCTACCTTTTTGAGCCGGAGTACACAGATGATGAACCTAGTTCATCGTAGTAATTCGTAATTCGTAGTAGTGATGGGAAGTTTGGATCATTTTACCGACTCGGACCTTTGAGTCTCGTCCAGCAAAATGAACGAATTTTTTTTCGAGTCATTTAGTTCATTTCAGCAAAATATAATTTAAATGTTACGTGTTACTTCCCTAACACATCTACTGCTTACACAAACGTTGATCACACTACAAACAAGACAAAACTATAATGCTATAAGAAACAGAAAAGATTAATTAATTGTTTACCTGGGTCTATGATTAGCTCACCTCACCTCTTATCTGACAAGTTAAGGGTTTGAGTTGTTTGTTCATCATGTGACAGCCCCATAAGCTTAACCAATGCAGTGTGAGCCGGAAAATGAATTGATTAGTTCATCTCTCAAGTCTTCGGGTTCATAAGATGAACGAATGACTCGAAAAAAACGGAAGACTCGAAACAGGTGAACTAATTCCAGTACAGAACCTAATAGGATGCTGCGCATACGCAACTGAACGAATCACTCCCCGAGACGTCTCGTTCTTACCGAGTCACATTAATGATTCATTCAAAATGAACGAATGAACCCATCACTAATTTGTAGCATCGTGGACGTGCATCCCAGAGACAGTGCTACATGAGCTTTTGTGTTTAAAAAATGTACAAATTTTTGTTTTTTGAAAAAAAAAAAAAAAAACGCTTCTTCCATAGCTGGGATTGTTTTGATCCCTTTGAGGCTGCATTTAAACTGCATTTTGGAAGTTCAAATTCAGGGCACCAATGAAGTCCATTATATGGAGAAAAATCCTGAAATGCTTTCCTCAAAAACCATAATTTCTTTACGACCGAAGACAGAAAGACATGAACATCTTGGATGACAAAGGGGTGAGTAAATTATTTGTAAATTGGTTGTTCTGAAAGTGGAGTTTTTTCAATTTTTTTTAAGAACCTTGTGAGATTAAAAAAAAAGTTCCATGGAAGTTAAAGGTTCTTAATGGATGCCAGTATCCATGTCAATATGCCAAGAAGTGTTGAAACATGTAGGTATTTCCATGTAGGTGTTTGTGCTTTCAGATGATTCATTTAGATACAGTAATAGGGAACAGGCAACCTGACTGTGTTACTATTTTATGAAACTATATTTTATGATGTGGTAATTTTGTATGGAAATCGTGTGTGAATTTTGGAAAAATGTAAGCATGAAGATCAATCCCTTAATCTGTCAGTTACCACAAACAGATTATACAAAAATGAACAAATGAGAATTTACACAAAATAGCCACTAATTCACCAAAACACAAATTGAGAAGATGTGGAAACAGATCATTAATGGGGAGTAAGAAAGGGGAAATGGATCCAGGAGATGTTGCAGGTCAGACTCAAACATACAATACACATATATGCACCACAACATGCTAGGAGCGTAGATGCTATAGCACAACTTAAGTATGGGCTGGCTATAAGTGAGGCAGAAGGTGTAAGGAAGAGTTAAAGTGAGTGAAAACATATGGCAGAGAGAATGGAAGATCATATAGCAAATTAATTCTCTGCTTCAACAAGCAAATTAATGCTGTGCCTTAACAAGGCATTATTTTAGCCAGCTTTTTCAAGCTTACATAAAATGGAAGAGTGGAGGAAAGGAGAGATAAAAAGAATAATTATCTCTTTACCTATTAATAAAGCATTTGAAATCAGTTCTTTGGGTTTCTTTCTGAAACACTGCAGCTGAGAGAATGTGTTAGCAATGACTAATGTTTCACATTGTTAAATATATCTATTAATGATTTTTCTAGGAGGCTTTGAAGTTGAGACCATTAAAGAGTTGTAAATCACCAAACTGTCTGCCCAAGAGGCTGCATGAGTTTCCTTATCTCTGCAATTACATGAAGGGGAGTGGGATCTGCTTAGAATCTATCTGTCCTTTCCCATCTCATCCCACACACACCTCTTACTCTCCGACCTGCAACTTATATTCATTTCTCTTTGGATGCCAGAACTTGACCCTGCCTGAATTCCTTAACCCATAATGGTTTTTCCCAGTGATTAGTGATAACATAGTGGAGCATATAATGCCCTGGAAAGTGCCATCTCATTGGGTTCGGTTTAAGTGACTATAAAAATAATATATTGTTTCCTGGGATATTTATGGTAGCAGTCAAATGTTTGGACAAGCATGATCATATCGTTTTTTTTTTTTTTTGACTGTTTTCTACATTTTAGAATAACAAAAAAAAAGTCACAGAAATATAAAATTAAACTGTGGGAATTATATAGTGACCCCAACTTAAGCCATCTTATATTTTAGATTCTTCAAAATAGTCACTCTTTGCAGCTCTGGGAATTGGGAATCTGGGAATCATTCTCTGGACTGCTTGTCCTTTTTAAGGCTGCAAACAAAACAAAACAAAATTAACCAAATAACAAAAGAATCTGTTCTCCAGACTGCTTGTCCTGCTTATGGCCGCAAACAAAACAAAACAAAACAAAACAAAACAAAACAAAACAAAAAAATTCTCCAGACTGTTTGTCCATTTTAGGGCTGCAAACAAAACAAAACAACAATATATTCTTCAGACTGCTTGTCCTTTCTATGGCCACAAATAAAACAAAACAAAACAAAACAAAACAAAACAAAACAAAACAAAACAAAACACTCCATTCTTCAGCCTGCTTGTCCTTTCTAGGGCCGCAGACAAAACAAAACAAAAAAACAAAACAAAACAATCTATCTCCAGATTGCCTGTCCTTTTTTGTAGGGCCACAAACAAAACAAAACAAAACAAAAAATCTATTCTCCACACTGCTTGTCCTTTTTTATTTAGGGCCGCAAACAAAAAACTACATAAAACAAAACAAAACAATCTACTCTAAAGACTGCTTGTCCTTTGTAGAGTCGCAAACAAAACAAAAAAAAACAAAAAAAAAACAATCTATTCTCCAGAATGCTTGTCCTTTTTTTAGGGCCGCAAACAAAAAAACAAAACAAAACAAAACAAAACAAAAAAACAAAAAAAAAACAAAAACACAATAAATTCTTCAGACTGCTTGTCCTTTTTTTATGGCTGCAAACAAAACAAAACAAACAAACAAACAAACAAACAAACAAACAAAACCATCTATTCTCAAGACTGCTTGTCCTTTTTAGGGTCACAAACAAAACAAAACAATGTATCCTCCAGACTGCTTGTCCTTTTTATGGCCGCAAACAAAACAAAACAAAGAACAATCCACTCTCCAGACTGCTTGTCCTTTTTAGGGCTGCAAACAAAAGCAATGATTGTCATCAATCACAATTTGTCTACACAACAAATTTCAACCATTTCTGCAAAAGTCTTTAGATAAAAAGGTTATGATCGTTAGAAACATGAATTAAGTGAAGTGTTTCCAGATCTTTATTTCTGATGTGTGCATGTGTTTTGGAAGTTAAAAATGTGGGGTTGCTGCATGTCAGTGTACATCACAGGTTAAGACATGACCTGATTTAAGGTGCATCTGTGCAGCAAATGTTCTCATTTCCTTCAACAAAGCCTAAGGAAAGAACGGAACTAGTCTAGCCTAAAGTTCAGCTGACATCTACAGTGAGTGACAGCAGCCAAAAACAGAGATCAGTGTCTTACTGGGGAGAAACATTAGATTAACAGAATCATAAGGGAGGACATCATATAAAATATTGTAATCTTGATAAACACATGTGTTCATGTTTCTTCCCAAAAGTTGAATTGTGTAATTTCTGCACTACTAGCATCACCAAATAGAATTAAAAAAATTAATCTGCTTTTAAACTGTTTCCCTGGAATACTCCCTTGTCTTTCGTTGGCCCCAACTCACACCACTGAGCCAATGTTACTATGTTGCGCTGGTTGAGATGCTGTAATAAGTAATACAATACAGATGACATTTTTTGTAGGCCAAAACCTGGAAATATGTTAGGACTTTAGCACTTCTGGCTCCATCTTCCTGAATTCATTTTTTTTTTTAAATACAGTTTTGATTATAAACAAGAATCTTTGAAATAAGATCTTATAGGTTAAGACAAGCTCAATATATTTTTGCATTTTATTTTATCAGTAATATTGTCTTGTGACTGAGATTCCACTTGTCTTGAAAAAGTGGCTAAGTGCAGTGATGGGAATAACAACGTTATGTTTTTCAGTAACGAGTAATCAAACAAATTACTGTTTCCCCCATTACAACTCTGTTACCGTAATTGACAATAAAATGTGGCGTTACTATGATTTATTATAATACTATTATAATTTTATTTTTCAGTTCATCTGAATGGATGCGCAGCGTACATGTATTTGATGAACCGTAAACTCTAGTGTGAAGGCACATGACTCGCTGTCGCTTTGTCTCACACACTCACAAAGAAAGTTACATACCATGCAGAACTGACAAGCTACATGTAAACAATATTTTTTGCTGTATTTTCCTGTCAAAATAATGGAGTTCCTTTGGAATTTTTCAGCTTTTAAGAACTGCCGGTTTCTCCGGTAGTAGGCAGAACTAATGCGCAAAGGGCAATCTCATTGGCTGGCACTCACTTACTATTGTCCCTGTTTTGATTTCAGCAAATCGGTTCAAGCGAACGCAGACAACATATTTAATATTCATGAACCTGGCAGCTCATTAATCCTAGTAGTAGTAGAATTCGTAGTAGTGTTATCTTATCAGTATTATTTTTATTTTTCCCCCCTTTTTTTATAGAAACACTAAATGACAAACAATATCTTAAGCACCACCACCATTCCTAAGTTCAGTCAACATGACAAATATGCATTCATAAAGTTTAATGCTAAATAATCATAATATCATATTATAATTCTTGACTGATTGAATCGAAGCGCCTTGGAACAAAGCCACATTGTTCACAATTCTCATGGAAAAATGGCTTATAGGCATCTCTGCATGTTAAAGATGGATAAGAGAAAGTATTTTAAAAATGAAAAAAAATCACACATTACCTTTAAGGACTTTCAGGCTCCTTAAATGCACTAGCAGAGTCTCAAGGAGCTATCTCAGGTTGATTGTCTGTCTGAGTTACCAAGTGCTTTTAATTCTGTGGGATGCAGCTGTGGGTGATGGATGTTAGCTGAGTGTGCACTAAAAGAAGAGACCGTCATTAGGCAGAAAACAGAGCCTTAACCACAGCCCCTCTGTCTGGCATTTCTTCCCTTTCACTCCTCCTGACCTTTACATATAATTAAACATGTAGTTCAAGCAGCCTCAAATGGACCCCAAAGAGGTTTCTCTTTTGCCTGTGGCTTATCCCCTTAGAGCTCATGCTTATATATTTATTTTCTTCTGTGAGAGTTTGCAAGCTGGCTCCCCTGGTTAACTGCCGTAACTGTTTCATGGAGGAGTCAGAACGGCCGAGCGTGAGCTGGAAGCTGGGAAGCAGGTTTGTTTAGGTGCACAAAGGCAGACTGCAGCCTCTTGTAATGAACGCAGTCATAAATATATGCATGCCTCTAATTAGCCACTATGTCATAGAGGGGCTGGCGATGCCGCCGGTGGTGGGAGGAGAGGAGGGGGAGGCAGAATTAGCAAGAGGCCCAGGATGGAGCTTCCATGCCGGGGTTTGTGAGGCGGCGCTGGCCCTGGGTGGAGGGAGATGGCCTTTGAGCAGATGCTGCTCCTGGTGTCAACTGGCTGGGCCCTGATCGGCAGCCTTCTGTTAGTTAATCTATTAAGCCCTGTCTCGCTGGGGCCTGCTGGGCACGGGATCGACAGGGTCGACCTAAAAAATAATAATTAGCAAACTTCACAGAGACATGATATTATCTGTCTGTTTTTGAACTGCATTTGACACAAACATTAATGCATTTATCACTTATATAACTTGTATTGAGTTCTGGTAAGTCTTTGGTTCAAAGGCAGCTGTTTTGTTATGCAGGCCACGTACGCACTGCAGCTAAACTCGGTTGTCAGTTCACCTTTTACTCCTTAATCGTGTTCTGTACACACATAATTCACTAAAATATGAGGGTGACAACCGGATTCGACAATCAAATTAAAATACAGGCAGTGACAACCGCATTTACAGAAATTCTACGCAGTGTGTATGGAACTGAACTGAACAACTAGTTGTTAATGACATATTTAAACACGCATCAGCGATGTGTCTTTGTCTGTATATGAGATGTAAGAAAATGACAGTGAAAGTCTTAACCTTAGCACATTTTGACCCGGGGCTAGTTGCGCTAACGAGCCCTGTGGTAAAGTGTCACTGTTGCCAGATCTTCATAGAAACCCCCCCCAAACAAACACTAAAACACCCAAATGCTTTATGTTTTATAACACCTCAAAAAATCATATATCTCATATCCGCAACAGATCACTTTATTAACTCCATAAAGTGCCTAGCTTTATGAACTAAGACCAAACAACATGCCTAAAAGCACTTGTACATATAAGCACATGGCAATACTGCGAGACAGTGCTCTCTAAAGTAGCCTCTCGAGCATAAACAAAACACAACACGTCTATCAGAGGTAGTTTAGTTAATATCGATGGACAAAAAGAGTCTTTAGCCAAAAAATGGCAGGTACCAAATGGCTAAATTCTTATTCACCCCTGCAAGACGCCAAAATTTTGCTATGGTTGCAAATGCGGGAGTGACTGCTTTTTCTGTACACACATGGAACGATAATTTACGGGACTCACACCTGTATTCAAATGCGGTTGTCACTCCTGAAACTTGTGTGCAGTGTGTACGTGGCCACAGGCAAAGTATAATGAATTGTGTGAATGTTTCTTAAACTGTTTGTGCTTTTAGCCCTGTAGACTTTAGAAATCAATCTTTCTTAAAACACTTTATACACGTGACCTTGGACCACAAAACCAGTCTTAAGTAGCACAGATATATTTGTGGCAATAGCCAAAAATATATTGTATGGGTCAAAATTATCAATTTTTCTTTTATGCCAAAAATCATTAGGATATTTAGTAAAGATCATGTTCCGTGAAGATATTTTGTGAATTTCCTACCGTAAATATTTTCATTATGTATTGCATTTCAATATGTATTGCTAAGAACTTAGTTTAGACAACTTTAAATGCGATTTTCTCAGTATTTTGATTTTTTTGCACCCTCAGATTCCAGATTTCAAATAGTTGTATCTCAGCCAAATATTGTCCTATCTTAACAAACTAAATTGACCCTTATGACTGGTTTTGTGGTCCAGGGTCACATATTTGTCCACTTACATGAAAACCATTTCTACCACAATGTCATTTTCATTACATTTATGTATTGTGTTTAAACATTTTGTGGTGAAAATGACATTTCTGAAAAGGCCTTTGTTCATCTTTAGAACACAAATTAAGATATTTTTTAAAAAATTCGAGAGCTTTCTGACCCTGCATAGACAGCAACGCGACTACCACGTTCAAGGCCCAGAAAGGTAGTAAAGACATTGATAGAATAGTCCATTTGACATTAGTGGATCAACCTTAATTTTATGAAGCTACAAGAATACGTTTTGTGCTCAAAGAAAACAAAAGACTATAATAATAATAATAATTTCAATAATTTATTGTCTTCCCCATCGGTCTTTGATGCATGGACTATTTTATTGATGTGCTTACTACCTTTCTGGGCCTTGAAAGTGTCATTGCTGTCTATGCAGGGTCAGAAAGCTCTCGGATTTCCTCAAAAATATCATAATTTGTGTTCTAAAGATGAACAAAGCTCTTATGGGTTTGGAACGACATGAGGGTGAGTAATTAATAACAGAATTTTCATTTTAACGTGAACTATCCCTTTAAGGCTAAGACTAAATGAAGGCTAATTTTTAAAAGCTAAGATTTTTTGAATGCTATAAAAGTACACTTTTAAATAACATATTCAGACTTTTTGCATTATTTTACAAATTACAGCTTTGAAAATGATACGCAATAAATTCACAGGTGATATTTACATTGTTTTTTTGTTTTTTTTTTTGTTTTTTTTTTTAATCTGAAGCGCTAATGAAATTATTGGTCATAGTGGAAATTCACAATAAATGGTGAATAATTATTTTACTCTTAGTTTAGATTATCATAGCTATTAAAATGCAATATAATACATTTTCAGGGTTTGATGTTGAACATCTGGCTGCGAAAAGGGTAAAACAGCCCTGCTGAAAAAAACTGCATATGCTGTTTAGGTAGGTTTTGAAGCATGGATGCTTGTTTTAGCTGGTTTAAGCTGGTCCTTAGCTGGTTTATGCTGGTCCTGAGCAGGACAGACCAGCTTAAGACCAGTGCATGACCAACAAAGGACCAGCTTAAACCAGCAAAGGACCAGCACATGACCAACAAAGGACCATCTTAAATCAGCAAAGGACCAGCATAAACCAGTTAAAGACCAGACCATCTTAAACCTGCTCAAACCAGCATCCATGCTTCAAAACCAGCATCAAAATCTAACCAGCATATGCTGTTTTTTTCAACAGAGAGTACAATGCTCAGTGAAAAGACATTTGAAAATTAGTAGAAATAAAAAGTTCCCAACACAGTGTTAATGTGACCTTCATGTATCAAAAAGAAAGAAAAAAAAAAGTTGAAATCTGGTAGCTTTAATAAAAATCAACCCCAGGGACATAAAGCGCCTGAAGTTGAAGAAACACTATGTACTATATTACAGAAACACCTACGTAGATATTTATATGCAAAATAATACTATTTAATTAATGCAGTGTTCAGTTGCACCTTGCTCGTGTAACAGCTAAAATGTGACTTTGATAAAACCCAGGATAAGCGTTCAAGCATACCGCCAAGCATACCATGGTGTGCACACATACATAGTCCCCCAGGTGTTAATTCAGCATAAATTGCTTAATACTTCCATCACAATAAGTTCTGAGAGAGAGAGAGAGAGGCAGCAGTGCTGCTGGACCTTCTTCTGGCTTCACGCCAGAGCACAACTCAATCTTGTCCTGCCCAACTCACACCAAACTACACGGCCAACACTTACATAAATGAAAAGCAATTACAATGATTACCAAACATCTCATATAGGAATAACAGTCCCAAACTTGTGATTAAATTTGAAAATGTGCCTGATTATGATTTAGATTTTCACTGGTTATGGATGTGAGTGAGACCGTGGCTACATTAGCGACAGTAATTAACTACTTTAGCCATTAGTTGGGATCATCTCATGTTGGCCGACCCAGTGAGGTCACATTTTTTGAGATGAAATTATAAAGTGCTTCCCCCTTAATCAAATGAGACACAACACACACTGCCCGTGCCTCGTGGCAACAGGATTTATTTATAGTCCCCCAAACCCAAATGACCAGTTGGTTTAATTTAATAGCAGCCAACAGGATTATACACAGAAACAAATTACCTAAGTGGTGCTATTGGGCAACCAAAATCTTTAACAATAATGGAAACCATGGACATGATGTCTGGCTGTATTATTTCATTACAGCACTTGGCCTCTGCATCTGTTGGGCGGTTAC
Organism: Labeo rohita; assembly: GCF_022985175.1. Classification (NCBI taxonomy): domain Eukaryota; kingdom Metazoa; phylum Chordata; class Actinopteri; order Cypriniformes; family Cyprinidae; genus Labeo; species Labeo rohita. The sequence continues at coordinate 16,146,805 of NC_066874.1, read as the reverse complement.
CAAGCGGACATAATGTGTAGCTCAACATGCAGTTGTTGGCCCAGAGGGACAAATGGCTCTTCCCAGAAGCAAACAGGCCCACGATGATCCTCAATTAGCCAGTCAGATCTGGGTCTCGATGGGGGGTGGGAGTGAGGGTGGACATTCGGACCCCCCTGAGGGACTCCAGACGTCTGTTTGTTGGCAGCTTCTGTTGAGGAATTTGCTGGCTCTTGGTTCCCCGACACCAAAGTAGCCAAAACCGCCCAGGGCGATCGAGTCTTGAACTTTTCTTCTGTTAATGCATTACACGAATTAATGAAAAACGCCAGCCTACTACATGAGTCCGTGAGATCAGAACACGTGTGATGCTGTACGAGCGAGAGAGAAAGCGGAGAGGAGCGTAAACATACCTTTTGCAGAGCGGCGGCCAGACATACATGACTGAATTTAATAACGTTTAATCTCGAAACTGCGTGTGTGTCATTACCCGAGCAACCGATCGCAGGTTTGAGAGTGTGGTCAGCGGGTCGGGGGGAGAGAAAGGGGCTCCTCTCACTCGAGCGATTCTGCAGCATTTAATCAGATATCGGCGAGAGGGCCTTCAACCGTCGCGGAATGCTAATAGACGTAGCTCTAAATTATTTTCCTCTTTAAAAGAGTTGTGCTTGTGACATGTTGTTTTTATCAAGGAATGCAATTATACTTCAGCCTTAATATCTCAGCGCTTGTCACAGCCCTGCAATGCTTGCCAACTGCAATCAGAAATAACTCTGTCCCTTCAACTTAATGAGTCATCCTCTATCCAATCACATTGTCTTGAGTAATTAAAATGATTAGCTTAATTAGCTTAATTAACTAAATTTGACTACAGGACATGGCCATATGGTGGAGCAAAACAAAGATGGGAGCTAATTAAAGTTAAAATAATGCAGGTTTTAATTAACTCAACCCTTAGGCATCAACATTTTCAAATTTATCCAAGCTGATAATTAAAAAGTCCTCTTGCCCAAGCAACATTTCTTCTCTGAGCTAATTAAATCTGGAAATGAATTAGCAACATGACGCTCCAAATATTAATTCCTGCTAGAAGATGACTTCACTTTCTAATGAAATTAATTAGGTGCACTGGACTTTCAATCCGACTCAGGCTGTGTCCATGAGCGCAGACCCCATGTAATCAAGTACTGGGCTACGGGCCCCAGGGCGGAAATTTACAATTGTAATGAACACTCTTTAACTGTGTGTGCCTCTCTTAATATACCAAATGAACATGTAGATCTATTTATGCCAAGGGCATCCTTGTGTTGTGCCAGAGCGGTGCTAGCAGTTAGTTAAAATAGCTTTTTTAAAAAGCTTTTCTTTTCGTGCACGTGCTGTCGAAATGGCACCAGATGTACGTACCGGTGAGTTCGGTACCGTGTCACGTCCGCGCTTACGAGAGGCTCGTCGGAATGCTAAACCACACGACGAGGCAGTAAAAAGGCGTTTTATAAAATCTCCTTTATCTGCCTGTCGCTCAATTTATATACTCTGGCGTATCTGTAAAACAAACTTCATTAGCTCACCAATAAAGAAGCTAATTAAACACAATGCATTGTTCTCTGGGCTCTTCCTATCTTTAAAAAAAAAAAAAAGCAGCATGGGAAGAAGCCATCAAGCTGGAGACGTCTCCTTTGGAAGGGCATCATCAAATGCAAATGCTCCTGTTTGCGAAGGGGTGACTTTTACAAGCGCGGGCATGAATAAACTATTTGATGGCGCCATATTCCAGCGCAAGACATCAGCTGCTCTGTTTCTTGCCTCTTTCACAGATTTGCATAGATACAATCTTCAGATTCAAATTACAATTTAGACTCATTCCGGAAAGCCGTCACTGTATCTGGCATTGCTTATCTCTGCGCCGAGGCTCCGAGAGGACAAAGTGGATGTCTCTCAAGGATTCCTTTGAATTTATCACCCTTTTTTGAGTGTTGTTTTATTACATTTGCCATCAGTTGAACCGTGAATCAATTTAGCGACACAATGCGCACACCCAGCTGCTAAGCAAATAGCTAGATGACAAGACAATATTTACTCGAGATTGCGCATGATTTATGGAAGGCCTTTGTGTTTTTCACCTAAGCTTATGTCTAATAATTGTCTGCATTCTTGGCCAATTGTGAGCCAGCTGATCTAGGTGTTATCCATCACCGTGGCAGACACACAATTGCAGTGCCCAACACAAAGAGCATGACCCCCTTAATGTGCTTTGTCAAAGCAATCAGCCTCGAAATAATGGAGACCTGCTTATCCATCCTTTGAAATGTTATCTAGGGACAACCTACTGGGAGACCTTATTTTGTTGTCCCACTGACCACAGGAACTGTATGACTTGGGAACGTGGTTTGGTGTTTGTGTTTAGAATAAAAGACTACATGTCTCAGAAAGGAACTTTTATTTCCCTTCTCTTGCTCATGGACATTTAGGGGGTTAATGATGTGATGCAGATTTTCTTGTTCTATCTATTTATTTATTTTATTTATAAATGTTAGGGCTGTCAAATCGATTAATTGTGATTAATTGTATCCAAAATAACATTTTGTGTTTCCATAATGCATGTGTGCGAGTACTGTGCATATATATTACATACATATTTCGTACATGGGTCATTCTACGGAAATGTCCATTTTTCTGTCCCTAGGCTTTACAGAAACACTTGAAAAACACTTTAGGGTTGCAATTTTTTTTTTTTTGACTTGAACAATTACAAAAACAAAATGCTGAATAAAAATGATTAAATATATAATGAAATTAGTGGTCCTCTGCAGTTGTGTCACTGGTGTAACGGTATTAAACGGTATTTAACAAAAATTGTTTATTTTAAAATAAAAATCACACTGATGACATCACTTGACTGCCTTCATCCTATTTCCTAAAGATCTATGAAAAAGTCCCATGTTAAGTTCACTGTCTCTTTTCAGTTATCAGAAATTTGCTCATTTATCTCATGATTTCATGTGAAGCTTTTAGTTTTTTTTGTTAGGGGATTGTAAAAAAAAAAAAAAAGCCATTTTGTAAAATGCATTTTTCATGAAAATTGTCACTGGTGTTAGCTTCCTTATGGGTAAATTAATGCACAAAAAGAAAAAAAAATCATTAAAGGAGAAGTCCACTTCCAAAACAACAATTTACAAATAATTTACTCACCCCCTTGTCAACCAAGATGTTCATGTCTTTCTGTCTTTAGTCGTGAAGAAAATTATGGTTTTTGAGGAAAATAATTCAAGATTTTTCTCCATATAATAGACTTGATTGGTGCCCCGATTCTGAACTTCCAAAATGTAGTTTAAATGTGGCTTCAAAGGGCTCTAAATGATCCCAGCCGAGGAAGAAGGGTCTTATCTTGCAAAACGATCTGACATTTTTTTCGAAAAATAAAAAAGCTAATGTAGCACAGGCTCTGGGATGTGTGTCCACGACACTACGAATCACGTGTAAGTTCATCGTCTGTGTACTCCGGCAAAAGGTAGAGTATGGCAAAAACTCTGTCTCATTTTCTCCTACAACTTCAGAATAGTCTGACATCGTTGTACCTTTTGTTTGTAAACAGCATTTGACTTACTTGCACTTGTCTACTTGTCTTACTTCCCTAGTCTTTGCGCGTTCGCTTTGTAAACACTGGGTCTGTAGTTCGGCCCACGTCCCGTGTGACCTTTCAACGTGATTCAGTAGTACGTAGCATTGTGAACGTGCATCCCAGAGCCTGTGCTTAAAAAATAAACACATTTTTATTTTCCAAAAAAAAAATGGCAGATCATTTCACTAGATAAGACCCTTCTTCCTCGTCTGGGATCATTTAGAGCCCTTTGAAGCTGCATTTAAACTACATTTTGGAAGTTCAAAATCAGGGCACCAATGAAGTCCATTATATGGAGAAAAATCCTGAAATGCTTTCCTCAGAAACCATAATTTCTTCACGACTGAAGACAGAAAGACATGAACATTCTGGATGACAAGGGGGTGAGTAAATTATTTGTAAATTGCTGTTCTGAAAGTGGACTTCTTCTTTAAGCTGTCATTTATGTCAATTCATAAAGTCAAAAGGTAATCTAATAATGTGGTCTAAGTTTAAATGTTAGAAAAGAAATACATTTTAAGACATCTTGCCATACCAAAAGTGGACATTTCTGTTAAATGACCCACATCTACACTTATACACAGACAAATATATTATTTAAACACACAAAAAAATTATTTTGGGTGCAATTAATCACGATTAACCATGAATCGATTTGACGGCCCTACCGATTTTTTACTGTTTTGGTTTATATTTGTATTAAATAATGACAAATTTTGAAAATTAAATCTAGAAAGGCTAGTGACAAAAGATTAAAAAATATTAATTAATAAATTATATATATATATATATACATACATACATACATATATATATATATATATATATATATATATATATATATATATATATATTACATGTATTACATGTATTTCTTAAATATACACATATACAATATACACGTTAAACATACAAAAAATATGCACACTGTACACACATGTATTTAAACACAAAATCTAAAATTGTTAAAAAAAAAAGCTTAAAAATATTCAAGCTGTAGTTTGAACAATAAGTGCACACATTATGTATACACACATATATTCAAGGTGTTGGAAATAAATACTTTTGACTTTTGATACTAGAATCATAACATTGAAACTTTTTTTTTTTTAAATTGTGTAAAAGTTTTTCAAAACTGTATGAAACCAACATGATTATGAAAAGTATGCGTTTTAAACTATTTATTATTATTTTTTTAATTTCCTCTTTATCGTGGACACTTGTGCATCATTGACCCTAAGACATTTACGAAATTGAAATAATTGTGTTTACAGGATCTTCCACCACTGCTCAGTCAACACAAACATCAAACATTTTAGAAGAGCGACCGCTGTTTGATTTCATGATTTTGAATTTTTAATGCATTCTGGTGGCAAATTTGATCCGCTAGGCAAATAATTTCAAATACCATTATGCTGCGTGTTGACAAGCGCCGCGACAATCCGAGAACTTGCGTTCACGCTGAGCACTGTGCAGCCAAGAACATGCGAGAGCAAAAAAATCAGATGAGACTTACAACAAGCTAATAAGATCACCCTTAATGTTATCTAGTTCGAGACATTAGTGAATTTCAAATTAAAGGTACAGCTGGCGCAACTTGCTATGTGCCCCACACAAATAGAATACTTACATCAATCAGGCTGCATGTGAAGTGCCATTGGAAGCGAGTTTGATGCTTGTTAGGCCCCACATCAAAGACATATCGCATGCCCAAAAGCCATTTAGGTCCCAGGGAGCCAGTCCCTCTCACATCTCCTCTGCTCACTCTCATGTAGTTTCCCCTGCTTAAAAACCATTAAAATGGAAAATATCGTCTAGATGCCCTCTCTGTTCAGTTTTCATTATTTAAAAGACTGGCACACTAAAACCAGAGAGGGATGGTTTGCTGGTCTCAGATCTCAGTAAACAAGAGCTTCGCTTTACTTGAGAAAACAAGAGTATCCTCCATAATTATTGGGGCCAAATGGGGTCTGAATGTCAACAAGGTGTTTTCAGACTCGCAGACAAAAGCCTTGAAAAAGCAAAAGGGCTTTTGATTATGTTTCTGTTTACAGTGTGACATTTCCAGTGATCTTTGGTCATCACTCAGGGTATGTTTAGGCCGCTGCGGATCTGCGTCTACTCCACAAAGGCACAAAGGATTAATCAGAACGAATGCGAGTGGATGCAGATTCCTGCTGGGAGTGAACGGAGGCTACTTGCACATTAATGCAATGTTAGAGAAAGAAAAATAGATTAGAGGCATCACAGTCCAGCTCGTTCAATCAAATATTTAGCTTGGCTCAAGTTAAAGGGGGGTGGAGGGATTTGCGAGAAACAACTTGTGAAATTATGGAGCCCAAATTAAAAGCCTGATTCATAGGCGCTGTTTGCGTGGCTGTTTAGATCTGAGGGTTGATCGTGCCGTTCCTTTGTTATGTTCTCTGCCCCAACACTTTTAAGTATGACTAAGATCAGGTGGTACGGACCACGGCGGTGCATTTCTCCAGCGATTCCTTTTAAGACAGTTCAATAGAGCATGTGCTTGCGTTGAACTTTAAAAGGGCATTAAAAATGGCTTGGGGCTCTCCTGTGGTGAAGCCTTGTTGAATATTTCTAAGTGATGCTTTTGGAAATGGAAGAGCTACATCAGCTCTCGCTCGCTAGCCCCGTGAATCCGTCCTTTGCTTTAATAAGATAGGCTAGCACAAAGCGCTCATTCTCCAGACATACCTGATGGGAGAGAGGTTCCTGATGCAGCTCTTCGGGGCGTAGGCTAAATTAATATTAGCATTAGTCTTTCGGTGAAACCGTCCCGCCCTCAGGCAGCAAAGGTCAGTACATGACAGGGTTAAAAACCCTTTCTTCCTATTCCAACCTCGCACTGCTGTAATTACTCAAGGAGTGACTGCACAAATGGAGCGAGAATGTGGTGTGAGGAAATGTACGGCATATAAAAAAGTCTTTCTCAAAGCAGGAGATAAGTTCTTATCTTAATCTACTGACTCCACTAGCTTAATTCGTCAGACTGGACTTGCTGAGGAGGAGAGAAAAACAGGTTACTGGTTGCCAGTGTTAATAGGGACATCTTTTAAGTCTTGGAGATGGTTCACGAGGGTTATGGTTGGGAGGAGGCGGGGTACGTTGGTCCTTCGAACGTTTGGCGACAACGCCAATGCGAGTTGCGTTCCTCGCAAGTGGTATTCCTGCTAAGAGCCACTAATTAGCGCCTTATCACCCGCCAAATAGCTGCGCGCCACAGACACAACCGGCCAGTTAGAGTATTTATAGTGTTGGTCCTGTGACTGAACATTAAGAGTCTCTAGAAAGTGTTCAGACTGTGCCATGTTTTGTGGGGTAATGAGAATTGTGGTACACATTGTGGTAGTTTACACCCCTCACAACCCTTAGCCAAAAGAATTTTACAGATTCAATGCCTCAGGCAAAAGCATTTGTGGGATAATGTTGATTATCACAAAAATGATTTTAAATTGTTCCTTCATTATCATATTAAAAAAGGTTATGGTGAGGCACTTACAATGGAGTTAAATAGGGATCATTTTTGGTGGATTTAAATGCAGAAATGTGATCCAAATATACCATTATATATATAATATCCCAGATCCAATATACCAGGGGTGCCCAAACTCAGTCCTAGAGGGCTGGTGTCCTAAAGAGTTCAGCTCCAACCCCAATTATACACACCTGAACCAGCTAATCAAGCTCTTTTTATGCATACTAAAAACTTCCCAGCAGCTGTGTTGATGCAAGTTAGATCTAAACTCTGCAGGACACCGGCCCTCCAAGATCGAGGTTGGGCACTCCTTTTATTTATTTATTTTTTATTTTTTTCAGCTGTTTGCTTTTATTTTTAAACCTAAATTACTGTGTTTACGAGGATACTTGCAAAGACATGCATTTTGACACATATTACAAGTGTGTGTATTTAACCGTTCAAGGCCTATAAAGCAGCTAAAATAACTTAAATACTCTTGCGCTCTATGAACAAAATTTTCACTTTCACTCTCTGACAGCGCTCAAAAATGCTCAGACAGCACGCGCATATAGCCAAATGAGTTCTTTTTCACTGCTGATTATGTTTCAATGGCTTAAAATAACTTGTTTTTAAACCACAATGCTTAAAAATGTGTGTAAACGGTGAGCACAGCAATGTCATGAGAACGTGTAACAACGATAGAGACAATTCAAAATCTTTACCAGTTGACAAATTTCTACCAGTTAATCACCTTTACTGGTTTATCGCCCACCCCTAATGTGAGAATGTTTATAGATTAGCCACTTCCATCAGTGCCTCACTGTAGCTTATACTTTGCTTTTATAAGAAAATGAAGGAAAAGTTCAAATTAAAAGTATAGTTCACCCTAAAATGAAAATTAGCCCATTATTTACTCATCTTCCAGGCATCCTAGGTGTATATGACCTTTTTCTTTCAGACAAATCCAATCGGAGTTATATTAAAAATTATCCTGCCACTTCCAAGCTTTAGAACGGCAATGAGTGGATGTTTTTCTTCATCAGTCCAAAACAAGTCCAATAAAGTGCATCCATCCAATAAAAAGTGCCTCACATAGCTCCAGGGGGTGAATAAAGGCCTCCTGTAGTGAACTGATGCATTTTTGTAAAAAAAATATCCAGACTTAAAATGTAAGAATCACTTTAATCTAGCCTGCGCCACCTGGTCGTACACAGATGCAGCTCTGAGTGGATGACGTATGATGTCGGCGTTGCGCATGCGTTGGTGAGTCTCGCACAAACCAGCGTTTGTTTACAGGAGCAAAGGAAGCCAAGTTTCCTTACTGTAGCAAAGGAAAACCAGTCTCCTCTTGGTTTATAAGTCCTCCAACATTTTTCTTCACAAATCCTTGTTTTGTACTTCTATTTCATGAGCGTTATTTTGTTTTGGTTTCTCCATGGCGCGTTCGTGTTTGTCACTTCTGAGTGGCGCATGCGTAACGCTGACATCTTACGTCATCCGCCCGGAGCTGCTTCCGCGTACAAACAGTTAGTGCAAGCTAGATTAAATTGATTCTTAAATTTAAATTTGGATATTTTTCTTACAAAAATGCATCGGTTCGCTACAGGAGGCCTTTATTCACCACCCAAAGCCATGTGAGGCACTTTTTATTATGGATGGATGCACTTTATTGGACTTGTTTTGGACTAATGAAGAGAAACTCCCATTCATTGCTATTATAAAGCTTGGAGTTGCCAGGATCATTTTTAATATAACTCCGATTGGATTCGTCTGAAAGAAGGAGGTCATATACACGTAGGATGCCTGGAGGGTGAGTAAATAATAGGCTAATTTTCACTTTTGGGTGAGCTATCCCTTTAATTTTTGTGGTAATCAGCCCATTAATTAGCCCATTATTTACTCATCTTCCAGGCATCCTAGATGACCTTTTTCTTTCAGATGAATCCAATCAGAGTTATATTAAAAATTATCCTGCCACTTCCAAGCTTTAGAATGGCAACGAGTGGATGTTTCTCTTCATCAGTCCAAAACAAGTCCAATAAAGTGCATCCATCCAATAAAAAGCCTCACACAGCTCCAGGGGGTGAATAAAGGCCTCCTGTAGTGAATGGATGCATTTTTGTAAAAAAAATACCCAGACTTAAAACGTAATAATCACTTTAATCTAGCCTGCGCCAACTGGTCGTACACGGGAGCAGCTCTGGGTGGATGACGTAGGACGTTGGCGTTGCGCATGCGCTGGTGAGTCTCACACAAACCAACATTTGTTTACGGGACGTTTCCTAAAGTAAGTTTCCTTACTTTAGCAAAGGAAAACCAGTCTCCTCTTGGTTTATATCAAAATCCTCCAACATTTTTCTTTACAAATCCTCGTTTTGTAATTCTATTTCATGAGCGTTATTTTGTTTTGGTTTCGCCACGGCACGTTTGCGTTTGTCACTTCTGAGTGGCGCATGCGCAATGCTGACATCTTACATCATCCGCCCGGAGCTGCTTCTGTGTACAAACAGTTGGTGCAAGCTAGATTAAATTGATTCTTAAGTTTTAAATATGGAATTTTTTCTTACAAAAATGCATCGATTCGCTACAGGAGGCCTTTATTCACCACTTGGAGCTGTGTGAGGCACTTTTTATTATGGATGGATGCACTTTATTGGACTTGTTTTGGACAGATGAAGAGAAACTCCCATTCATTGCTATTATAAAGCTTGGAAGTGCCAGGATCATTTTTAATATAACTCTGATTAGATTCGTCTGAAAGAAGGAAGTCATATACACCTAGGATGCCTAGAAGGTGAGTAAATAATGGGGTAATTTTCACTTTTGGGTGAGCTATCCCTTTAATTTTTGTGGTAATCAGGATTAGCCCACAAGTCCTGTTGACTGAGCTTAAACCTGGAACATTCTTTTAAAAACAATGAGTGAAAACATTACCGCCACAGGCGAGACAATGAAGCGCTCAGCCATATTCAAATGTACAGAAAAAAACAAAAGCATCTTCACAGGCAGACAACATAATTAAAAGAAGATTTCGGTCAAGTGCTCAACAAATTCAAGGATCTTATTCTTCTCAATCTCTAATGAGAATCGCTGTTTTAGGGGAGAGCAGATTTGCTTTGACCTCCCTCACCTCTCAGCATTTGCTCTACACCAGAGCCAATTAAAATCACACCAAAGACACACTTTCTCATAGCACCTTCCCCCTTAGCAACAATTACTTCCTGAAAGTAAATAATACAACTCTGTTCACACCCCGAAGCACGGCCAAACAAATGTTCCTCTGTCTGTCCAACTATTTAGCTCATGGTAGGCTTGTTTTTTTCAAAACGCGCTGACTAACTGAGCTTAAGATCTCGCACACACAGTCTGTCTAATTTGCAGCACTACGAATTACATTGGTGACATAATGAGACCAGCTGCGTCTCTGTCAGTCCAGAACGTCCACAAACACACAGTCCAAAGCCGTTGCTGGACCAATACCGAAGAGATGAAATGAGAAAGAATTTAGAAAGAAGAAAAAGAAATGTTCTGCTTCAACTAACAAAAGAGGCGAAAAAACGTGTCAAATGTGTGAGGGCAAATCTCTTAAGATTAATTTGAAGCTCGCTGGATCGTGATTCCGGTATTTTAAATTAATTTTAGAATTATTTTAACTGCTTTGTTAATGCATTCCTAAAGGGACTGAGCTGCTAGCTATTTTTTTTCTCTTTTCTTCCTTTTTTTCAAGCAGTGAACAAAAGCTCTACACATCTCTCTTGACATTCACACAACTCTAAATTTGCCGGTGTCGGCGTGCAATCGTTCATGTCGGGTGAAATTTGTCTCGCTAGAACACCGTGTTACTTGGAGATGATTTCTGTGTTCGGGTGAGACAACTTGACAGAAAATCTTTGAGATTTCGGGAATAATAATGATGGAAGCAGAATTAAGTGAGGGGTGTTGGAGACTACATCCCAGCACTTTGAGATACTTTTAACATATAAATTGCTCTTCATCCATCCACCGGCTCTGTTAAATCCATCAAAGCCGCCTGCAAAATGACACTGAGTTTGTGAAGACATAAAAAAAAGAGAAAAAAAAATCAAAGAAACCACAATTTTACAATCACCTCCACTTTTTAAAGGATTCATCTAGAAGGTGCAGCACCCTGCAGTGGTCCGAGTCATTGTTGTTTCAGAGGTGATATTATAGCAGATGAGAAATATCGCCACTCAAAGTCAGCGTAAAAGCATTTTTCAGGGTTTAAGCCCATCATGTGTCTGTGTTAGTGACGATATAGGGGTAGAAGCCGTAGGACCAATAGGCTGATCCTCTTTCCCTCTAATGTGTTTTGAAAGGGCAGTTGAGCTCCATGCTGGAATGAGAGTGACATTTAGTTTCAGTCCCTCAGACACATGTTTTTGTCAGATGGCCCACACAGCGAAGCTTCTGAAAAACTAGAGCATGCTGCTAAAGGTACAGAAATCCAAATAAAACAGGCTGGATGCTTTTAAGGTGCTTTCAAAGCCAGCCCTCTGGATTGGTGGAGCCTGGAAATTTAAATAAAAATGCAATAATCATGAAAAAGGACCCTATAAAAATGATTGCATAAAAGAATAAGACCACTGTAAATGTGAAGAGCTTTGCTATAGTAAACATTTAAAAAGCAATAATATAAACTTTTATATTAAGTCATTTCTTTTTTAACACTATTTTTCACATATGATTTTTATGTTGTACAAAATATTGTAGAATATACAATATTGTTAAATATACAATGATTTTTATATTATACAATATATATATTTTAGCCCCTAAACCTAACCATTACAGAAAATATATTGTTTTAACAATATAAAAAAATAAATAAATTTAGCATGATGAATTAGTATGATGATTAGATTTACTATCCTTGTGGATACACATATATATTTATATTAGGATATATATATATTTATATTAGGATATATATATATATATATATATATATATATATATATATATAAATTTTAGGTAACATTGCAGAACACTGAAAATTGAAATTTCATGTTAATTTTTATTTTATTTTATTTTATTTAGTTTAGTTTTGTTTTATTTTTTGGTTATTCATTTTCATTAAGTGACAATAAATGGTGACTGCACATGGTGATCATGTGAAATTGTATTTAAAATATATAAAATATATTTAAGTAAGATCAAAAATATAATTCAAATTTTGTGTACAAGTCTTCTGAAATAATATTACAAAATATAATTAAAAATCTTGTGGAAACATGTTTTAACATGGTCAAAAACAAACAAACAAACAAACAAATTAGTATGACGCATTAGAATGATGTAACTTTAGTCATTTCAGGTTTTACTATCTTTGTGAATACACATATATATTTACATTATGAAATTAATTTTAGGTAACACTGCTTGAAATTTTATTTTATTTTATTTTATTTTATTTTATTTTATTTTATTTTATTTTATTTTATTTTATTATTTTTTGGACATTCTTTTCCATTAAGTTACAATGAATGGTGACTGCACATGCGAAATATCCATGAAATTATATTTAAAATATATAAAATACATTAAAATAATTAAATTACAAATATATAAAAATGCGCTGAGCTGAGGAGGATTTTCATGTCTACGATGATTTAATAACGTGGTTGCCCTCCAAGCTTCATCTTTTTAATTTAATTTAATTTAATTTAATTTTATTTTATTTAATTTTATTTAATTTTATTTAATTTTATTTAATTTTATTTAATTTTATTTATTTTATTTTGCCATTCTTTTCCATTAAGTTACAATAAATGGTGACTGCACATGTGAAATTTCGACAAAATCATATTTAAAATATATAAAATAAATTTAATTTATGTAAATGTAGTCTTCTGAAATAATATAGAACATTATAATTAAAAATCATGTGTACACGTCGTCTAAAGCCATATATCTTTGTGTGAGGAATAGACTCAAATGTAATTTTCACATATTGCATTTTCACATATTGCATTTCTGTGTATGTGTGTGTGCTTTATATTTTAAGGAATGAATTGCAGAATTGCTTTAAATTTTATGACAATTCTGAATAATGTCTTTGTAGTTGTTTTCCATTTATTCACAATGAATGGTGACTAAAATTGCCCATTGTCAAAATGTATGCATAATCATGACAAAATGATTATTATTGCTGAGCATCAAGCTAGTAAAAGGTGTAATAAGTCCACCTTATATGAGGAATGTCCTGATGTGAGAGTAAATATTGACTCTAGTTTTGCCCTGTTGCAGTGCTCACTGTCAGTGCATATTGCATATGAATCTTGAGTTAAAATGTACTTAATTATGGCCTACTTTGGCTATAAGTAAAAGACGTCACCTTTCATGGAGTGTAAACCAATAAAAAAAAAAAAACACACGCACACATGGTTTTAAAATGGGATAAAGGAGTGATCTTAGAGGATCACATTACCAGCATATAGCGATTCCCCATCCAGGCCTGTCCTGCATGATGTACGTAACACGGCCGTATCTTCCCCCAGCAGAGCTCTGATTGTTTTGATACTTTTATTAACGTGTCCTCAATCATAAATCACCAGCAGGGGCTGCAGCCAACTGCAGCTCTCTGCATCAGATTACAGGTGAAAGACAAAGTTCTCTTCTCTGGCTCATGCAGCCATGCCTAACCCACAACACCCAAGAGGTGACTTCATAATATTTAATGCACAAATATGCAGTGAAACACTCTATTGAATTGTAATCCATCAAGTGTTTTATTTAGATACAAATATATAAAAATGCGCTGAGCTGAGGGGGATTTTCGCATCTGCGATGATTCAATGACATGGTTGCCCTCTGAGCTTCATCTGTTTTTATCAAACTCAGAGACAAAACCAAGGGGACAGGCTGCAAGGACTTTCTGCAACGTCAGGCCTCAGTGTCATATTGCTTTAAATGACCTCTACGAACATCAGCCCCTGTTACTGTGGATCTCCTGATGGTATCAGGGCAAGCCACACATCATTTTGGAACTGTTTAAATCACAATGGCGCATCTATTTGCATCACAATAAAACTACAGTGTGCTCTTGAGTTCATCCAGTATGCAATCGCATTGTCAGTGAGAGGTCAGGTAACTAAATTTAGGGTTTTGGAGGTGGTGGAGCCTAAAATCTGACTTCTGGTTATTTTGGTGACTCCTTTGGTACTTTTTGGTAATAATATATTTTGGTTAAAATATAATAAAATATCAGTTATAATAAAAATAGTTTTTTTCCCCCTCCAATATTACCGTTTTACAGTTTTTTGTTTTTTGTTTTTGTTTTTTTTTTTTGGCATTTTTGCCTTTATTTAGATAGGACAGGGTAAAGACAGGAAGCTAAGCAAGAGGGAGAGGGGGACAGGATCAGGAAAAGTCCATGAGCTGGGATTCGAACATAGCGCAATGGCCCTTTATGTTAGGATGCTGCCCACAAGGATATCGGTACCGACATTTACTGTATTTTTAATTAAATAAATGCAGGGTTGTTGAGCATAAGAGACTTATTTCAAATAAATTTTTAAAAAATTAATAATTCCGTATTTAGTTTAAAAAAGATACATCAAATATGGATAAATCAAAAATTAAACATACAGAAAAAAATAAATGAATAAAACAAAATAAACACTATATCACGGGTGTCAAATCCTAGGGCCACTATCTTGCAGAGTTTAGCTTCAGTCCTAATTAAACACAACTGAACCAGCTAATCGAGGTCTTCAGGATTACTAGAAACTTCCTGGGGTGTGTTTCCCAAAAGCATAATTAGCCATAGTCTGTCATTAACAACATAGCTCAATGATTTGGTGTTTCCCGAAACCATTGTTCAAACTAACATTTCCCAACAGTGTCGCAAACTTACGTGGTTGTAACTACAGCTCTCGACCTGTGGTTAGAAGCATAGCTTCTTGTTAATAAGACATATGGTCTTAAATTATGCTCTTGGGCACAATAAGCAAGCTAACATGCAGTACAATCTATATCTTCCAATCTTCATGGACTATTATAACAATGTCCTTACTACCTTTCTGGGCCTTGAACGTGATAGTTGCATTGCTGTCTGTGGAGGGTCAGAAAGCTCTTGGATTTCATCCCAAATATCCTTCCAATATTTGTTCTGAAGATGATCGAAGTCTTACAGGTTTGGAATAACATGAGAGTAATTAATGACAGCATTTTCATTTTTGGTTGAACTATCCCTTTAAATATATAAATAATGAAGTCTTGCACAGAAAATGTATGAATGGCCACTGTTCTGGGAAAAATAAGGTGGACTTTTGTTTAACTAATGTGGTTCAAACCGTAGTATAGGTAGATGCCACATTTGACCGCTCTACACTCATTGATGTGTCCACCATCTTGGAATGGTCAGTGTGTCGTCACTCACAATGAAAGTTAATGAGTTTCAGGATGCCACAACATTGCACAGCCTCTGGTCGTAAAAACAGCCGAAATTTAATTTCTGAAGAAATTGGATGAACTGAAAAAACAAATTTGCCTTGATCTTTTGACATATAAAAGGTCATTGAACTACAAAAACATCCTGTAGGTTCCAGAACTGCGAACTTTGTTGGTAGTCTAAAAACAGCTTATATTGAAGGCAGTCAAAACGACAGCTTTTGGGATATTCCTATGTTTGATATATTAACTGGTCAATTAAGCGCCACCTCTGCAGAAGATCGACATCACTGCCTGTTTAGCAGAGAGGCGAATGTGTAGGTCTACGCAAAAAAGCAAACGATAAAGATGGCTCTGAAATAGGGTGACCACCTGGCAATAGATCTGTTGCGGGACAGTAGATGTGCTTTTGCGGGACAATGCGCGACACGTGTGAAACAGATATTGTTTGAACATTAATGTGTGTTGGCAGTGTATGTACAAATCTACCCTATAATGATAAAAATCCATGCAGTGGTTTTTAATTAATCTGTAAAAATAATATCCTCTTTTTCAAATCGAGCCATTCTCACACGCACAGAGGCCGCTCCCACGATAGTTGATTGACATGAGCGTCTTACCTCAGATCAGCTGTAACAGTCCAACCTCCATTGTTTTGATGACAGAGCAGGGATGTAAGTTAGACAAGAATATGTCTGATTGAGCGATTGAGGTGTTGTGTTGCTGGATGCAATAATGAACTCCTGACATCTGAGACGCTGAACATGCAGAGGATTACGTTTGTTTGTCAAGGGAATGTGCCTTCCGATCTACATACATGCGTCTATGTTCGCGCAAACCATTCGTGAATTGATCCGACTTTACCTACAAGTAAAAGGGTATAAGGGTTTTTTTTTTAATGAATCTTTGCGATCGCCTTTCCTAATAATGTGCTAGTTAGCAAGTTTAGCGGATAAACGTGGCTAAATGCGACTAAAGTAAACAGGCTCGTCACTCCACAGAGAGAAGAGAGGGGCGGGGCGAGCAGAGCTCATTTGCATTTAAAGGAGCAATCCCCTCAGAATCAGATTTTTGCAGAGCTCATTTTGACAAGGTAAAAAGGGTGTTGTTTTACACAACCATTGAGAATTTTAATATACCAAAGTATATTATAGACCAAGGGTGCCCAATCCTGTTCCAGATCGACCTTCCTGCAGAGTTTAGTTCCAACCCTAATCAAACACACCTGTCTGTAATTATCAAGTGCGTCTTTAGATCCAAATTAGCTGGTTCAGGTGTGTTTGGTCAGGGTTGGAGCTGAAACTCTGCAGGAAAGTCGATCTCCAGGACCAGGGTTGAGCACCCCTGTTATAGACTTTTCATTAAGACCCTAAAGAATCATATCAACTTGTGGAAAATGGGCATCCGATGACCCCTTTAAACGAGCTATTAAAATAAGAAGAAGGTTGTGTCAGAAAGCTGCATCCAATTTTTTTAATTGGTTAAAATGAGTGGAGAACATAGTGTTTTTCAGTGTGCGCTCGACCATTTCTGTTGATGGTGCTAAATCACTTGATGAGGTCCGCACATTCTTTGCACAGAAACTGCAAGAAAAAAAAAAAAAAAAAAAAAAAAGAATGAATAGAAAGCTTTCTTAAAAAGCAAAATAATGCATGTACGTTTTCTTAATATTGCAATTAAAAACCAACAGACAGATGAAAATCCGGGACATTTTTTCAAAATGCAACGTGCGGGACAAAGTGTGAAAATGCTGTGGTACAATGCAAAGCGGGATGGGTGGTCTGAACTTTATTTTTAATGAAGTTCCAGACCGCGTCAGTAAAAACTCGATCCTTTGTTTACTTCACTTTACCATGGATTCGATTATAATTACCCATTGCGTCAGCGACGTAACACCCTTATCTCCCGGTGAACCAAGGTTACATCAGCAACCGGAGCGACACAATTCAACATGGATTTTCAAAAAGACCAAAACTAAAAGATGATGCTGTGCCGACTTTTATTAATCTGACAGTGATGTCGCAACAGAAGTGTGAGTAACTGTTTTCATTACGTGGTCACTATTGCTTTGTCTCTTAATATTCGTTTGATATGTACTGAGGTATTCATGTGTTTTAAACCTAAATCACAGCAGTATCCGTCTGGTACGCTGTTGGCAATCAGTGGGCCTATACTTTCTAGTCTACAATCCGCCATACCTATTCAAACAGAGCGTTCTGCTGAGGGGGGATAGAAGCAGGACAGAAAGTAGCCTATTACTTCTAAATCATGATGTTTTTTGATGTCCAAATCTTGATGACATTATAAGTGGACCTCAGAGAACAGAACAAAATACAGGTTTACAGTACAGGTTTTTAAACTATAGTATGTTTTAAATGTCATGATAACTAATGGATTTGCCTTGTTGTGTTGTGTTAGTTTAGCTAAATCATCTGCTGAAGTCAGATGTATAGATAGTCATACATGCATATAACTAGTGTTGCAAACGTACAGGCAACTTATGTGTTCATGGACTGTCGTTGACCATTCCAATATGGCGGACGACTTACTTATAGCAGCCTATAGAAACAGATGCAATAGGGCATCGACCTATACATATTTATGGTTCGAACGACAGAGACGCAACCGTGTTCAGGGCACTGTGGTGGTTAATCAGCGAGTTATGTTGTTGTACTGAAATTGTAACCCAGACCTGTGTGTTATGGCAGGCTGGAACTAAACTCTGCAGAATGTTGGCCTTTAAAGAGCTGGACTGGACACCCCTGCCCTATGTGGTATGCTTTTGATGGCATTGGTCCTGGTTAAGGAGTGCTACTTTAAGGTGGTAAAGATGTAATGTTTAATATTATGAACCTGAAAGTTTTATTCAGTGAGTGCACTACCGTAACATAGACGAAAGAAAGAAAGAAAGAAAGAAAGAAAGAGAAAGAAAGCCAGCAAGTTTTTTCTTTTTAAAAACAAAAGGTGACGAACATTCCAGATCATTACAACCTAATTTAACCCTTGTGTAAGCCTGCAGCCATGCTCGTTTTCATATTACAGCAAGTCAGTTCAATACGCTAATCTGACTACATATTTCATACTGCTCAGATTCAGTCTGTAATTCTTTTAACGTTGGGCTGTGCAGGCATGCTATCATTGTAATAATAGCATGGCCACACAACCTCAGATGCCTCTGTACTCAAACAGACCCCGGGTAATTTGTTTAATTTACTCATACTGGACAGAGGGCCGAGAACAGACTGCTGGAAATATCATGTTGTCTTCCATTTGCATATATCACGCTACAATATGCCATGCACGTCACAGTAAAAGGTCAATAGTGATGATTTTGTGGCCACTCATACATGCACACATTAACAGAGATAATGATACACATTTAACTCTATTACAGTAAATAGTTTTGGATGGCAAGTCCAGTTATTGCAGTGATCTTTTTTGACTTTTATTCTGTGGTGCTCGACCACAGAATTTTCTCAAACTAATTTATTTATTGATATACTAATATTTATTTATTTATTTATTTATTTGTTGATTTCTAATGGCTTATTCATTCTTATTTTTTGTAACAATTTTATTGTGATTTTTATCTTCTAAAACTACATTAGCTATATTTTCAGTATCACTATATATTTGTAATAGCTTTTTTGTTTTATTTTATTTTATTTTAGTATTTTATTTATTATTTGTAAATTTATTTTTGTGGTTGTTATCTTCTAAAACTCTATTAGCTATATTTTCAATATCACTATATGTTTGTAATAGCTTTAAATTAAATTAAATTTCATTTCATTTATTATTTGTAAATGTATTTTTGTGATTTTTGTCTTTTAATACTCCATTAGCAACATTTTCAATATCACTATATATTTGTAATAGCTTTTCTTTTATTTTCTTTTATTTTATATTTGTAAATTATTTTTTGTGATTTTTATCTTCTAAAACTACATTCGATATATTTTCAATATCACTATACATTTGTAATAGCTTTTTTATTTCATTTTATTATTTTATTTTGTTTTATTTTGTTTTATGTTATTTTATTTTATGTTATTTTATTTATTATTTGTAAATTTATTTATGTGATTTTTATCTTCTAAAACTCCATTAGCTACATTTTCAATATCACTATATATTTCTAGTAGCTTTATTTTATTTTATTTCATTTCATTTTATTTCAATTCATTTATTATTTGTAAATTTATTTTTGTGATTTTTATTTTCTAAAACTCCAACCTATATTTTCAATATCACTATATATTTGTAATAACTTTTTATTTTATTATTGTAATTTTTATATTTATTTATTTTTTAAAACCTTTTACGTTCTTATGCTTCACACTTGTTTTGTATTTTAAATTTAGTGGAAAATCTTAGAATAAGCTAATGCCACAGTCCTGTTGTGACAACATGCCCCAATTAAACAACAAAAAGAAGTCTCTCTCTCCCTCTCTCTCTCTCTCTCTCTCTTTTTTCTGGCCAATGGTGTTAAAATATAGATTTATGCAGTCAAGACTTTGAAGTATTAAAGTATCTACCCTGAGAAATATTCTCTAGAGTGAAATTTCTGACAACTGGCCCCGATTCTTCCTTTTTAGGGCTGCATTCATTCAGATGTGTTCATTTGTCAAGTGTCAATAAGACCCTTTCATTCATCATCCTGTGAAACTTAATTATCCGAACCTTTTTGTTGTGAAATGACATTGTAAACAGAGGGCATAAACAAACTTTCTTTATTTAACTCTACACCATTGTGTGGTTTTTATGGATACCTTAGCAGATACCTTTCATCCTTCCTACTTTGTTTTTCGGAGATCTGGGGAGCTTGTCTGAGAGGATCTTCAAACACGTCAAACAGAATGATGGGATGCTCTTTAGAAAATCACTCACTTTATTTTAGTGCGGTGAGGAGGTTTTTGCTGTCAAGCCAAGCGGCAGGTCATTTGACTGAGATAGCCACAGGGTTTTACACATCAAATGCAAATGCTATCTGGCTTTTGTTTAATCCGCCTCATCAGGTAGCTGAGCACAGTGCAGATCAAAACTCCCCCACTGCCCTGGACATTTGGCACCGAGGACCCCTCTGCCAAATCTGCACTGGAGCTTCAAAGCGACCTGCTATGTCACCTGTGGTTTAAACACAGTGTGTTTGTCCACCTGGACCTCACAGGCTGTGCCGAGGTGGCCCTATCTGTTTATCACTGATAAACCCAGCTAATTAGTCTTAAAAGACTAAAGTTTGCCCACTGCTAAGAGCAAGGTTACTTTGAATAGTTTAGCTTAGTCCATTGATCTCCCTTTAAAGGAAAAAAATCTGGCGTCAGATGTTGATGATTCTCCTTTATGATGCCATTTTATTACCAGTCATTAAATAGATATCAAGTGACTCATCTGAATCCTTAAAGTGGCGATTATGGTTCACTTACAAATGGTGATTAAAACCTATTTTACTTCTACAATTTAACATGTTAGTGTGAAACAGGATGGTGAATAAGAAAAATGTGACATCAGGGTTCAACTGTAATTTTATGAAGCTACGAGAATGCTTTTGGGCCTTGAACGTGTCTATGCAGGGCTCAGATTTCATAAAAAAATATCTTAATTTGTGTTCTGAAGATGAACAAAGGTCTTACGGGTTTGGAACAACATGAGGGTGAGTAATTAATAACAGAATTTTCATTTTTGGGTAAACTATCCCTTTTATTTGATTGAGTTGGAGAGACGTGAAAGATGAGAAAATAAAGAGAGGAAGAGAGAAGGAAAAACAAGAGGTTCTCTGCTTGTCGCACAAGAGATTGTCATCTGTGAGTTAACAGCTAGTTATGATGTCTGAGCCCATCCAAGACCCAAGCTGATTACATATTTGACCTGCAGTTTAATGGTGAGAGCATTTTTGTTACATTTCCAAGAGGAGAGTCTGCACTCCATGGAAATTGAAAAGCACTTGAGCCACATGACCAGTTTATCTCACCAGTAATGGAGGGGAATGACAATGCAGGTCATCCCGCAGAATTGGCCAAGAGACAATACATATCAAGCGCGCTCCATCCTGGACACAAACAAGCTGTACACTGCACATGTTCTATTTAATTATGATTCCTACAAATCACATTATCTGTTGTAGTACACACTTCACCAGAGGCAGTTTTGGCTTATTAAGTTGATTGCACTAAATGAAATTATATGGTGTATTAAAGGTATGTATTGTTTTAGGAGCCAGAGTTTTGTAGTAATATAAAAACTTTCGTGTTCTGTGATCTTAAACTTCTTGTGTAATGGACTCCCCACAGTCCCGTCAGTTAAGACTCCATATCAAAACCAAACAATCAGTGTTTAGTTATTTACTGTATACATTCATACAGTTATGTGTGTGTTTCTGTGTGTGTAGATTTTTATTTATTTATTTTTAATAAAGTCCCTTGTGCTCACCAAGCCTGCATTTATTTGATCCAAAATACAGCAAAAGCAGTAATATTGTAAAATATTTTTACTATTTAAAACAACTGCTTTTTGATTTAATATATTTTCCTGTGATCAGATCTACATTTTCAGCATCATATGGTCACAGTTTATTTTATTGTCCAGTTTTCGCTATTAGCAAACCATTAAAGGAGAAGTCCACTTCCAGAACAAAAATTTACAGATAATGTACTCACCCCCTTGTCATCCAACACTGTAAAAAATAAAAAACACAATTTGTTCAGTCAACTTAAAATAATTTGTTACCCTGCTGCCTTAAATGTTTAAGTTCAGTCAACTAAAATAAGTTTATTCAACTTGAAATGTTAATTTGTACTAAGTAACAACTTAGATATTTGTGTTTGCTAAACTTAACAGATGGGTAAGTAACCCAGCTGCCTTAAAATTTGAAGTTGATTCAACTCAAATATCTAAGTTGTCTCTTAGTATAATTTAACTTTTCAAGTTGAATAAACTTTTTTTGAGTTGACTGAACTTAAAATTTTAAGGCAGCCAGGTTACAAATTATTTTAAGTTGACTCGACAAATAGTTTTTTACAGTGAAGATGTACATATCTTTCTTTCTTCAATCGTAAAGAAATTATGTTTTTTTGAGGAAAACATTTCGGGATTTTTTCTCCATAATGGACTGATATGGTGCCACAAGTTTGAACTTCCAAAATGCAGTTTAAATGCGGCTTCAAACGATCCCCAATGCTGTTGTAAACGATCCCAGCCGAGAGAGAAATTTCAAAATCATCCTACATCGTACCGACCCAGTCTTTGCAACGTGAACGGGCAAAAAAAATCAAACACCCTTAACAAAAAAGGTAAAACAGCGATATAGGATGATTTTGAAGTTGAGGGAGAACATGAGATGGGAGTTTTGCAACATACCCTAACTGTCATGAATAGGAACAAAACAGAGTTCAGGCAGAGTAAGACAAGACAAGCGTTTGATATTAAAAAGTATATAAATTGTATTATTTTTATGAAAATAACCGATCATTTTGCTAGATAGTTTTATTTCTTCCTCGGCTGGGATTGTTTGAAGCTGCATTTAAACTGTATTTTGGAAGTTCAAACTCGGGGCACCATATCAAAAAAATCCTGAAATGTTTTCCTCAAAAAACATAATTACTTTACGACTGAAGAACAAAAGACATTAACATCTTGGATGACAAGGGGATGAGTACATTATCTGTAAATTTTTGTTCTGGAAGTGGACTTAATGATTTTTGCATCAGTAAACTCCTAATTTGCTGCTTATTAATAGTTAGTAAAGTAGTTGTTAAGTTCAGGTATTGGGTAGGATTAGGGATGTAGAGTATGGTCATGCAGAATAGGTGCTTTATACGCACTAATAAACAGCCAATATGTTAATAATAGGTATGCTAATAAGCAACTAATTAATAGTGAGAATTGTTCCCGATACTAAAATGTTACCACTTTTATTTAGTAAGGATGCTTTAAATTGAAGTGATGATAAAGACATTTATAATGTACCAAAATAATTCTATTTCAGATAAATGCTGTTCTTCTGAACTTTCTATTCATCACAGAAACCTGAAATAATTCTACTCAGCTGTTTTCATCATCATCATCATCATCATCATCATCATCATCATAAATGTTTCTGAGCAGCAAATCAGCATTAGAATGATTTCTGAAGGATTGCGTGACACTGTAGACTGGAGTAATGATGCTAAAAATTCAGCTTTGAAATCACATGAATAAATTATATTAAATAGTAAAAAAAAATTAAGAATGTTACTGTTTTTGCTGTACTTTGGATCAAATAAATGCAGGCTTGGTGAGCAGAAGAGACTTCTTTAAAAAACATTAAAAATCTTACAGTCCAAAAACTTATATATTTTAAAGTCTTAACTTTAAACTAGTACATTCTTGCTAAAAAATTTCTGTGATACAACCACAGTATTATTTGCAAAATTATAGTGGGTTTGCTCCTTTTCCATGACTTTTCCAAGAAAAATGCTGCCATGCTGATACTGGTAGAATATTGTACAGCTAGAAAGACCTCTCAGCCAATCAGATTGAAGTACCAGAAGTAACTGTGGGTGTGTGTGTGTGTGTATCGGGGCATTTCCTCCAAGGAGGCAAGGGAGACAGTGCCACCTAAAACATTGGATGAGAAAAAAAATGTGTAGTACAAAAATGTGTAGTACTATCATTAAAAAGTGTATATATCACTTGTTTTTCTAAAGAAACATTGTCCATAAGTGACATCAGCAGGTCTGTTGCTTCCCCTGAGCCCAGTGAGTTTTAACAGACCCCCTAAAGCATGCATTGAGTTTGTTGGAGGGTAATTGTAAATGAAAAGGGGAATGTCATGTCAGAGAAGGCAATGCCTCCATCCCGATATGACTGGTTATGTTTGGCTATGGTTGGTTAATACGATAAATCCCACCTCTTGAGTTCGTGCACGTTCTGCATTCACAAACCAGTCTGAATGAACCATAATAATGCTGTTAATAGGAAGACTATTTTTAAAACATAACTAAACAACTCACACTTCGATATAACCACTTATGTTATGTCAAAATAAGACTTAAAATGGCATGAAAACATGATCTGTTGGAGTTTTTAGCTTGGTGAAATTTAAAGTAAATCTCCATGTCTGCTACCAATATTTACAGAGATTTGATGACTAATGATCCAAAATAGTTAAAAGTTAACTATTAAATAGCTGAATGTAAGCTCCTTAATAAAAGATACTGTTTAAATTGTTACTGCCTTGAGTTTGGAATAAATGTAAAATGCTTAAAAACACTAACTTTTCATACTTATATTCCATATTATATTCCATTTGTTTCACCATAACTCACAATTTCTGTTTCACAAAACAAAACCTAAATCTTGCCAAATATCCTCTGGAGTACACGTCCCCCTGATTAGGATTTATTGCTTTAGGGCATTAAAAAAGGAATGTGGCTTTAATCTCAAAAGTTAACACATCACTTCCTTTATCTGAGAACATCAAGGAGGTCGAAGGGCTGCTTGTTTTACTCCAAAATAGTTAGGTTACCTCAATATAAATGGCAGAGTGCTTTGCAACGGTCCTGCGGCTGTAGTGGGGACATGTGACCTTTTCATTTGGCATTTGTGCCAGTGCCCTGCTGGAGAACACGGCTGTCATATAGGCATCCTTGAAGAGGGGGTGGCAGCGCCCGCCCGCCTGCCTCTCTCTCCCGCCGTAGTCTGCTGTGCCATGTGGAGACCCAGATGTAGCAGGCAGAGTAATCCACGCTCACACACTCATGAAAGTGCCCATCTGGCCCTGTACGTGCACACTAAGCCCTGGGAGTACACACACGCAAAGCACGGGCGGACGGGGGACCACCATGATATTAGTGGGTATCCTGTGGCATTTATTGACTCCTGTATGATGACTTTCTGATGGAAAGTTTACATATATACATGTACATACAAGACAAAAACGCATGTGTATACAGTACATACATATGTGCATTATTACGTGCAAAATGCAACTGTGCATGGGCAAAAATGTGTAGCGGATTCCATGCTTCTAGAAAGGCTTTCTTATAGATGTTATTAGATGCTATTATTAATATATTGGCTGTTTATTAGTGCTTATAAAGCACATATGCTGCATGACTGTATTCTACATCCCTAATCCCAATACCTAAACTTAATAACTACCTCACTAACTATTAATAAGCAGCAAGTTAGGAGTTTATTGAGGCAGAAGTTGTAGTTAATGGTTTGTTAATAGCGAGAACTGGACCTTAAAATAAAGTGTGACCGAAGTTTCTTATTATGAGAATTTAGAGGGTCTAGCTAAATCTGTTAAACAGAACAGGGAACATCAACATACTTGTGGTCTTGTAAAATATATGTGGTCAAAACAAGAGTGCTAGAATTAATATAGATTCTTTATATAACAGTATGCTATATTATTAAATAATAATAAATTGAGGTTTATATATATATATATATATATATATATATATATAAATAAATATATAAATCAATTAACAGAATTTGTTAAATTGTGTATGTTTCATGATTTTAATTAATTAGACATGTTTTTTTGATTAATACAATTTAATTTAATCATTAAAACAGTCAATAAAAATTCAAACTTAAATAAATAAATAAATAAATAAATGGAATTTGTAGGAAAATAAAATGGATTTTACAAGATTAATTAAATTGATAAACTAATGTTTTATGGCTTCATTTATTTATCAGAAAAAAATAAATAGACAACACTGTATTTCTGGAAAAAATAAAATAATATATATTTTTTAAATAATAATAATAATAATAATAATAATAATAATATATATATATATATATATATATATATATATATATATATATATATATTTTTTTTTTTTTTATATATATAAAATCAATTAATTAGATATGCTTTTAATTTTTTGTATTTAATTAAATGGAACCCAGAAAAACAAAACAAAACAAAACAAAACAAAAAAAAAACCCTAAAAATTAAAAATATAACAGAATTTCTGTTAAATTGTGCACGTTTAATATTTTTAATTAATTAGACATGCTTTTTGATTAATACAATTTTATTTAATCATTAAAACAGAGTCAGTAAAAATTCAAACTTGAATGAATGAATGAATGAATGAATGAAAGAAATTTGGGAAAAAAGTAAAATGAATTTTTTTAGGGCCCTACAATTGTATGTACAGTGCTGTTTAAAGGTTTAGGGTCAGAATTTATTTATTTTTTTAAATAAATTAATATTTTTATTCAGCAAGGATGTATTAAACTGATAAACTAATGTTTTATGGCTTCATTTATTTACCAGAAAAATGTAAATAGAGTTTTTTTATTTTTTTTTAAATATATAAAATCAATCAATTAGATATGCTTTTAATTTTTTATTTACTTAAAGCCATTAAAATGGAATCCAGAAAATTAATAAAATAAAATAATAAAAAAAAGAATAATAAAAATAATAAATAATATATATATATATATATATATATATATATATATATATATATATATATATATATATATTATATATATATTAAATTAAAAAAAAAAAAACAGAATTTCAGTTAAATTGTGTACGTTTCATGATTTTAGTTAATTGGACATGCTTTATGATTAATACATTTTAATTTAATCATTAAATCAGAGTCATTAAAATTACAATTTAAAATGAATTAACTTGTGTAAGTTTCATGATTTTAATTAATTGGACATTAATTCAAATTTAATCGAATCATTAAAACAGTCAATAAAAATTAAAACAGAGATAGATAGATAGATAGATAGATAGATAGATAGATAGATAGATAGATAGATAGATAGATAGATAGATAGATAGATAGATAAAATGGAATTTGGGAAAAAAATAAATGGATTTTATAGGGCCCTACAATTGTAACAAATTGTACAGTGCTGTTTAAAGGTTTAGGGTCAGAAATATTTATTTATTTTTTTAATAAATTAATATTTTTATCCAGCAAGGATGCATTAAATTGATCAAAAAGTGACAATTTTACGTCATTACAAATTGTCTATTTTAAATAAATATCATTATTTTGAGCATTCAAAAAAATAAAACTTACCCCCAAACTTCTGAACGGTAGTGTATATCAGTCATGCCAGTAAAATAGTTTGGAATAAAACTAAGTACAAAAACACACGCTGAATCTTTTGTGAGCCACATTACATTGGTCTTTGGGGGAAGGCACAGGAGGAAGCCCTATGAGACAGGAAATACTGAAAGATATCAAATAAAGAGCATCCATTTAAATTATACACACTCTGTGATACATATACACACTCTACAGATAAAGAAAAGAGATCACGGAGTGCTCCCACTCAGCTCTCAGCACTTTTATTAACATGCGGGAGTACAGTAACTGAAGTACAGCGCTCCACCTTTCCATTTATGAACAAGCTCAACACCTGTTACCATGGTCTCAATCCTCATTACTCATGTCATTATGATATTGCTACATTATTCAGTGCTGCAAGGTAGTTTAAGAACCTTACACTTGTTCTGAGCACAGAGATGAAGAACAGACAAGAGATTTATACATCTTTATACAGTATTTATTTAAAATGGCTCAGAAAATATTTATTATGAGGACATAATCACTGCTTACGTTTGTTTCTGGCAAACTGGAAAAAAGAAGATATTTTTATACCTACTGTATTTGCTGGTTGAAGTAATAGAAAAGCAATCCAAAAGAAAAACAAGAAATGTATGACTTAAAAAGTACAAATGTTTACTGAGTGAAAAAATACTTTTTATATTTGGATTGTATCAGCACTGTTTCTGAAAGTCCTTGACAAATGAGCTCAGAAGTTCCCTTGAAATCCCTTGAAAAAGTCAGACTATTAAAAAGTGACATGTGCAATGAATTATATAAAACTATTATATGGCAAAAGTGCTTTGGGGTATTGATAAAGTAAATTGATAAAGCTTTGTACCAACTCGACTGTACTGATTAAACACTGTTTTGATCATAACATCAAAATCCATCCAAGAGCAATAGAGCATCCATTCATTTTCAACCCAGGAAAACAGAGCGGCGGCATCATCCATTTCAGTTTTTCCTCTGCTTAAGCTGGGTTTCGTCTGCTCAAACTATCGCAGGATCTCTCCAGGCATTTAAATAAGTCAGTCTTTTTTTTCTTGCACCACAGGTCTCATTCCCTCTGGTCATATTTAACCGTGGAAGCCCTGATCGTCTCCTCTCAGAGCTTACAGCCAAGTGGTTCCTCTCTCCCACCAGTGGCTGTGAGTCCTAACCTTTGACCTCTGCCGTGGCGGACTACCTCAGATCGGTATGGACTTCATGATCTTCAGATCTGCGAGGTTGGAGGCTAAAGGAGCTTTGTTTTGCCCGCTGGAGTCGGTGACTGAAGTAACTGCACAAGCACCTTTGGAAAAAAAAACAAAAAAAAAAACACATGATTGTCAGCATTTGTAGGAGCACTTAGTAACAAGTTAACCAAATATCCACAAGTCAAATATAACATTTCTGCTTGGTTTTCTGGGTTTGGGATTGGTAAAATGTCTCTTATGCTTAAAGGATTAGTTCACTCCTGAATTAAAATTTCCTGCTAATTTATTTAACTTCATGTCATCCAGGATGTTCATGTTTTTCTTTCTTAAGTTGAAAAGAAATTAAGGTTGTGAGGAAAACATTTCAGGATTTTTCTCCATATAGTGGACTTCAATGGGAAATAACGGGTTGAGGGTCCAAAGTACAAACCCAGTGTTTTGGACTTTCAGCCCGTTGATCCCCATTGAAGCCCACTACAGAATAAATGAAATATTTATTCTGTAGTGAACTATTCCTGCATGTATTTGAGCAAAAATACAGTAAAACCAGTAATATTGTGATACTATTACATTTTAAAATGACCACTTTCAAAAATATTTTAATATATTTTAAAATGTAATTTATTCCATTAATTTATTCCATTAGTCTCAAGTGTCACATGATTCTTTAGAAAACATTCTAATTTATTTCTCAAAACAAAACAGAAAATAATAATAATAATTGCACAGATTTTTTGTGGAAAACATATATGTATCATCTGATGAATAGAAAGGTCAAAAGAATGGCATTTATTTGAAATGGGAATATTTTTTAACATTATAAATGTGTTTAAGAATGCAGTTATACAATTTTCCATTGTTTTCTCTATTATTTATATGACTGTGGTATAACCTATTTCAGATTAAAGTGCTCCAGAATGGCATTTAAATACAATACAAAACAAAACAAAACACAAAATCCACTCTCCAGACTTGCTTTTTAGGGTTGCAAACCAAACCAAACCAAAACCCAAAACAAAACAAAAAAAATAATTTCTCCAGACTTTTTTTTTTTTTTTTTTTTTTTTTTTTTTTAATTTTAGAGTTGGTTGTAAACAAAAAAACAAAACTAAACAAAAACGCACACACACACACACACACACACACACACAAAATCACTCTCCAAACTGATTGTTGATTGATTTAGGGTTGCAAAAACAAAACAACAAAAATAACCATTCTCCAGACTGTTTGTCGTTTTTAGTGTTGAAAACAAAAATCTAAACAAAACAAAAACGACAACCAAAAATCTACTCTCCAGACTGTTTGTGTGTAGTTAGACTGTTGTTTTAGGGTTGCAAACAAAAACAAAACAAAACAAAACAAAAAAAATCCACTCTCCAGACTGTTTGTGTGTTGTTAGACTGTTGTTTTAGGGTTGCAAACAAAAACAAAAACAAAACAAAACAAAAAATCCACTCTCTAGACTGTTTGTGTGTTGTTAGATTGTTGTTTTAGGGTTGCAAACAAAAACAAAAGCAAAACAAAAAAATCCACTCTCCAGACTGTTTGTGTGTTGTTAGATTGTTGTTTTAGGGTTGCAAACAAAAACAAAAACAAAAACACAAAACAAGACAAAACATAAAATCCAAAACAAAACAAAACAAAAACAAATATCCATTCCCCAGAAAATCCACTCTCCAGACTGTTTGTCTGTTGTTAGACTGGTTGCAAACAAAAACAAAACAAAACAAAAACGACAACAAAAAATCCACTCTCCAGACTGTTTGTTTGTTGTTAGACTGTTGTTTTTGGGTTACCAACAAAAACAAAAACAAAACAAAAAAATCCACTCTCCAGTCTGTTTGTCTGTTGTTAAGACTGTTGTTTTAGGGTTTCAAACAAAAACATAAAACAAAACAAAACAAAAAACAAATATCCATTCCCCAGACTGTTTGTCCTTTTTAGGGCTGCAAACAAAAAACAATAAAAACAACAATTCTCCAGACTGCTTGTCCTTTTTAGGGTTGCAAACAAAACAATACATTGTAATGAATGTCATAATCAAACAAACCAAAACAAAAAAAAGTTGATTGCTTTTCACATTTTCCAAGCGGTTCTAAACCAGAATAAGCTGTAATAAGGATTAGACTCCACAAGACTAAGACTAAACACTAATAAGAGCTTAGAAGATGTAAAGATGAATGTTCATACTGATTGCACAAAGTTAGAACTAGTGGTAATACAGAGCGGACATAGCTCTGTAACACATACAGTAACTGCTCTTGCATGTTTAAGCAACCTTAATCTCATTATTACCCAATTTGCCTTCCCTCTCTCTTACGGGTCCCATGGGAGCCCTAAAAAATCCTCTTGAGATCCATAAATGACCAGATATGCCTTTCTATAACAATTTATTCCCTGCTTCCCTACCTCAGGCAGAACATAGCATACTGGCATATAGCATATTGGATCCAGGCAAGCTATCGCCTTAAAAAGACATATCACAGACCTCTAAGTGAAATATCACCCAAACTGTCACTCTGCCACATTTAAGTAACTGTATAATTACAGAAACAGTTTAGAAAGTGTTGAGGAGAGATAATAAGAAAGGTAGCAAAGCTGAAAAAATCTGCTCAGAACACCTTCAAAGTGAGACACACATTTATGAAGTGCTATCAAAGTGCCAATTACTACAGTGCTTGGATGACTTCAGTTACCCTGCAAACGCAAATATTTGAAAGTGCGATAAGTGAACGGTACGTGCGAGGCTGTTTCTTTCATACCTCTCGTATTTTCAGTGTGATCTAATCAAGAGAACTTTTCATTTACAGTAAGTAGCAGACAATAACGCAATAATCGGTCAATAAAGAACATGTAGCACAGTCTGCAGTGTCACGAATGATCATGAAACAAGTCACCTTGTAGTCTCAGAGACCTCAAGGGTGGTGTCAACTAAAAAACATTCAGAGACGCAATCTGAGATTCATTTCAACAGTCACTCAGCTCAACAATCAAGGGCCTCTCTATCTGAAGAGCCGGGCCACTCACATGTTGCCAGGCAACCTCAAAGAAGGAGTGGAAGTGTCACAATCGAGAAGAGTCATTTAGACACGATCACTCCCAGGTTACAGTGCACTTCAAAAGCTTTGATAAAGTGTTTACTTCATCTGAAATTGTAATTAATGGAGTGTCAATTTGTTATCCGATCACTCTCGACCCTGAAAAACACCATCGTTGCATTAGAATGTCTCTTTTTTTCCCATACCCAGCCCTTGAGTAATGAAATTCACAAATGGCTAAGCACATTTGAATAGAATCTACAGATGTCAGATCATAATTAGCACACATTAATTCACCCTGGCAAAATAAGATAAAAACGAAGCAATATGTTGCTGCATTTGAACGTCCATCTGTGTATGCGGATATTTGTCCTTTAAAAGGCGACACTGAAGCTCAGGAACGGAACTTTAATTGTTTTGCACATTTCTGTTGAAAAGTACTCGGCAAACTTTGTAGCCAATAAATAATCCGAATCACAGACCGAATCAAGCGTTCTTCCAAACTCATTTTCAAGGCCAGTTATTTGAGAGTTATCAGGTCCGATCGCACAATCCCGTAATGCAGGTCTATGGGGACAAAGAAGAGCTCCATTCTCAGTGAATTGAAAAACACATTTCTTGTTCTTAACGGTAACTAAGCTGTCAACAGATAAGGAAGTTCACAGTATCGCCTCCCTGGTAATCCATCTCGTGATCGCTCCCCTTGTATTTTCTTTCTAAACAGCTTGGAAATATGGTTTGAGGCCTTTGCCAAATGTCACTCCAAATGCTTCCTCCAAATGCTCCCACAATGAAAGATTTAAAATTGCCCAATGAAAACTGGAGCACACAGAAGGAGCAAAGGAACACAATGTAACTATATGCTAATGGCCGCCATGCCCATGTTGTCACTTTTATCCCAGTATGAAGCAACATTATTGCTCCTATTGGCTGAAAATCTCTCAACTGCTCCTTTATAGCAAACTTGCTGCTAGTGTACACTACCAGTCAAAAGTTTTTGAACAGTAAGATTTTAAATGTTTTTTTTTAAATGTCTCTTCTGCTCACCAAGCCTGCATTTATTTGATCCCAAGTACAGCAAAAACAGTAACATTTTGAAATATTTTTACTATTTAAAATAACTTTTCTATTTGAATATATTTTAAAAAGTAATTTTATCATGTGGTTTTAAAGCTGAATTTTTAGTATCATCACTCCAGTCACATGATCCTTCAGAAATCATTCTAATATTCTGATTTGCTGTTCAAAAACATTTATTATTATTATTATTATTATTATTATTATATTGAAAACAGCTGAGTAGATTTTTTTCAGGTTTCTTTGATGAATATAAAGAACAGCACCTAATCTTTTCACACTATAAATGTCTGTATCACCACTTTTGATAAATTTAAAGCATCCTTGTTAAGTAAAATTATTCATTTCTATAATTTCTCACATAAATACATAAATAAATACTGATACCAAGTTTTTGAATGGTATAGTGTATACTGTTACAAAAGCTTTTTATTTCAGTTAAATGCTAATCTTTGGATCTTTCTATTCATCAAAGAATCCTGAAAAAATGTACTCAGCAGTTTTAAATATTGATTATAATAATAATAAAAATGGTTCTTGAACAGTAAATCAGCATATTAGAATGATTTCTGGAGGATCATGTGATACTGCAGACTACAGTAATGATGCTGTAAATTTAGCTTTGATCACAGGAATAAATTACATTTTTCAAAATATTTTCTAACAGAAAGCAGTTATTTTAAATAGTAAAAATACTTCACAATATTACTGATTTTGCTGTGCTTTGGATCAAATACATGCAGGCTTGGTGAGTAGAAAATATTTTTTTTAAAAACAGTAAAAATCTAATTTGATTTTTGTAAAACGTTAACTATATTACTGACATATTTAAAGTTGGATATATACTTTAGTACTATATAACTTTATCTGCATACAGACAGTATGCTCACGCATATATATACTACATATCAAATTTAGACTGCGTAATTATATATATGCACATAATGCAAACTATAGTATCGACCAACTTTAATCTGCTAAATGTGACTTTAGGCATAATTATATTAAAAGGATAATTCACCCAAAAATTAAAATTCTGTAATTAATTACTCACCCTCATGTCGTTCCAAACCTGTTAGACCTTCGTTCGTCTTAAAGGGGTCATCGGATGCTAAGTACACTTTTTCATGTTGTTTGAACATTAATGTGTGTTGGTACAAATCTACCCTATAATGATAAAAATCCATCCAGTGGTTTTAATTAATCTGTAAAAATAATATCCTCTTTTTCAAATCGAGCCATTCTCAGATGCCTGTCACACTGACAGAGGCCACTCCCACGATAGTTGATCATATCAACTTGTGGAAAATGGGCATCCAATGACCCCTTTAATAACACAAATTGAGATATTTTGATAAACGCCGTGTCCTGCGTCACACATTCATGGTATTCTTGTGAAACGTGCATGTAAAGCACACAAAAAGTATTTTCATACCTTCATAAAATTCTAGTTGAACCACTGGGCTATTTTAATGATGTCCTTACTGCCTTTCTGGGTTGCTGTCTATGCAAGAAAGCTGTTGAATTTCATCAAAAATATCTTAATTTGTGTTCTGAAGATGAACGAAGGTCTTACGGGTTTGGAATGACATGACGTTGAGTAATAATGACAGAATTTGTATTTTTGCGTAAACTATCATTTATTATGATTTTCTGTAAAGCTGCTTTGAAACATTGTGTATTGTCGAACGCACTACACAAATAAAACTGACTTTTACTACCATCATTATCATCAATGCTAACTTCCCACCTACGATTCCATAATATGTTTACATACTTTAAGGTGGACATAAACAAACTGCATGGCTTGCATGATCAATAGTGGTAGACTTGGAATAAATGGAAAATAAATTCCTGTATCATTTTGTATATCAGACACCACCCTGTCAAATATAATACCTTAAGAGTAATTTATTCAAGTAAACAACATCAATTCCCCCCCATTCCCACCCCCCGAGCACACATGCTTGCACACACGCAGATCCGACACCAACCCTCCCCCTAGTTTGTCAGCTCCCCCCTCCAAACCACAAATGCTCACCGCATTATCTGTCAATGCTGATTAAATAATGTAATTAATGACTTAATTAACATTTCTATAATCTATTTTAATAAATCTCAGGCGGCGTAATGAGCGATTTTAACCTCCGGGCTCTGAGTATGAAAATGTGCAGCTCCAGTTTGGAGCAGTCGGGGAGTTTTCCTGCATGACAGTGAGACAGTGGGACTGAGAGGGGGGCACATGAGCAGAGCTCAAGGCCAGTGTCATCAGACTTGCTGTCTGTGCAAGATGAGAAACCTGTGGCAGCACCCTGTCCTCACTCATCACGGCTGACACAGAGGCCTCCCTCATGTGAAGTAAAACCTGCATCACCACACCTCAAGCACCATCATTTCTGTCTTGCTGTAATAGTATTTGAGCTCATCTAAACACTTTCTGCTAAATTATCTATATTTTCCACTGTGGAGGACTGACAGCTGCCAGGAACACTCCCATACATGTATAATTGTCAACAAACATTCTGTACAAATGCATTCGAAACAGATCTGGAGTGACTTCACTTTGAAATGAATGTAGTGTGAACACAAGCTACAACACTAATACACTAATACTACTTATATGCATAATTACAAAATTTATAAAAATTGTCTTGTGACAATACAAGACGGTTGAGATGTTAAACAAATTGCGATACAGTTGAGTTTTTGAGGGGAACTGTCTTTAGAAACATTTGGATTTTATTTTATTTTCATCTTTATGCATAATGCAGTTATCTATAAGATTTATAACTATTACTTTATCCACCTTTTGCTGAACATGGAAGTCTCGTCCGCCTCATGACAGAAAGGCGCTTCACGTTTCTGGTCTTAGCTTAACCCTGTGCACGTTATTATTTAGTTATATTTAAAAAGTTTCAGTTTAATTAATTCAGTCAATCTTTTACCCCGTTTTAACATGAATTTCTAAGGAGACCGGAACATGAGAGCATCCAAACGGAAGTTAGAATCCATGATGATGATGGCGCTCATCGGTTACTCAAGAAAAAGGTGGATAGATCAATGGTATAATAACGTTAATTTATTATAAATTAACTGTAAACCACAGCTTTTCGGGGCTTATTGCTTTCATAAAACTGTTATACTATATAAATAGTAAGGTTTCACAAAATAAAACAGAGCAAATAAAGTGTAATGATGCTAATAAAAACATCATTACACAAACATACACCTTTGTTTACGTTTGTGTGCTGCTTGGCACCCACTTTATTGCAACCACAACCGTTTCTGAGGAACTACATTGTTTGACGAAAGAATAAATTTTTTTTATTAACATCATTACAGTTTATTTGCTCTGTTTTATTTTGTGAAGCCTTACTACGTATATGGAATAACCATTTTATAAAAATAAATAAGCCTTGTGAAGCTGTGGTTTACAGTGAATTTATAATGGTTGTGGTTATTCCTCAGAAATGGTTATGGTTATAAATTCACTGTAAACCACGGCTTCTTGGGGCTTATTGCTTTATTAAAGTAGTGTTTATAAGCTCAGCACTGCTTTGTTTACAGTGGTAACCAGGAAAACACTGTACTGCCGCTGTTCAGTAAGCGCCACCTGCTGTCAGAGGCTACATTTAGCACTAGTTTAAACAGGGCAAGAAAGTGAATTTACGTTCTCATTCAACCCGTCTGCTGCTTTTTTTCTTTGAGATATGTTTTATGTAGTGTAGTTTCACAAACCTGAAGTCAGACCATTCTGTTTTTGCTTAAAATTTTGCAATTATATAATTATTTCACAAAGAAATATGCAGCATTTTGTCTGAGAAATAACAAAAGGACAACATTCTCATTTTATTAAAAAATAAATAGTGAGAAAATCATATTCTGAAATTTGTATTGTGAAGCATATCGCATCATGAGTTGAGTGAATCGTTACGCCCCTAGGTGACAAAAATCCAGATTACATACTTCAACTAAGGTTTTGCAAAGGCAACAAATTATTTTTGCCAGTAATTGATTTTTGCCAGCCTTGTTTTTTCTTGAAGATGGATGTGGGTTCAAAGAGTGAGGAAAGGGTTGGAAAAGCCTCAGCCCCTTCAACCGGACCCTGACCATAACCCTGAGTAATTGGTCATGATAAAGATCTGACTCTACTTGTTCACAGCCTGGGGACTCACAAGAACCTTATTGTTTATCACTGAGTGCTGCCTGATCCTAACAGACCATCAGCAAATGCATTACAATTACAGGCCTTACTCAAACAACATGTAGATACAGTGCAATGCAGTCTGTGTTTGTTCCGTTTTACGAGGTGGAATTTAATCATCCAGATCACGGGCTATTTTCTTTTATCATACGTATGGGCTTTATTACTTGTTGGTAGATCAAACAGACGGAGTAGCCTGAAGCCTAGGGTGACTCTGTATCACTTAGGACAATAGAACCAAACAACCTTTGTTATTCAGAAAGGCCACGACACCGTTGATCCTAGACAACAGATTACAGTAGATCACTTCAATCGGAAGTACCTGAATAGAAGTGTGAGGGTCAAACAATCCAGACTGTCACATCCGCACATAATGTTTTCAAAAATGGTCTTTAATGTCACTGCAATTTTATTCTGCCTTGGGACAAATTGTGCATATTACCACTACATCCCCCTACATTAATAAGCTATTGTGATAAATAAATAAGTAGTTTCCTAAAATGAGATGAACATAACAAGGAAAGGTCAGGAGACATGCGGAGAAGAGGGTGTTTTTTCTTTTGTTTTCCTAAACGGTTGTCTCCGAGCGGTTTTCCAAAGGTTAAGATGACAGAAGCTCAGATGAGATGCTGAGGGTGGGTAGGAGGGGCCGGTCCCTAAGCGGGGGGCCTTCAGTCCCCCAAGGGTCCTCGCTGACTGAGACGCACCCTGACAGTAGGCAGCAGGACACTGGCACACCGCAGGCAGCATGGGCACCATGGGGCAAATCCCCTTCTCTGTGCCTCTCACACACACACACATGCACACATCTCCCAACTGTAGACACAGTACGGAAAAACAAGACTGAAAATGAGAGGATAATTGTAGGGGAATGGCATAAAAATCCGAAATGACCAAGACGGGAAGAGTGCCAATGAGTGAAAGTTAAGGAGAGAAACAGATTGTGACAGTGTATCATAACCCAATAAAAGAGTGCCATTACACAGCCATCGGGAACATTATGAGACCCATTCCAGTGCTTTCCTACTTCCAGCACCCATTCTGATGTCTAACTCAACTCAAATGTTTGACGATGATTAGTTGACTGGAGTTACATTTTCATACCGCAAGAGAGAGCTTAAAGTCGTGCTGGAGTTTCCTAGAAATGGAACTGCATTAGAGCAGTGGGTTGTGACCCAAAAATGAGTCTCAGGGCAGCAGGAAAAAACAATGATAAATGCAAATAATAAAAAGCAACTAAGCATATAATTGTGCATAATTAGGACAGGCTTATGGGGTTTTAAAAAGGACGAGACATTGCTTCCAGTACCTTTTGTTGTTGACGTTAAAGGCCATATGTCCGATTAATCTCTAACAGTGCAAATTTATTACTTCCACAGTTTTGGTGGGTCAGTGATGTGATGCTATGTGATATATTAATTTGTTAAAAAATTCACACATACAATTACTTGAGTACACCTCTTAATTTTAATTAGAATTTTTTGATAAACTCCAAAATGTCAAGGTTATACAACAGTACTGATATTATAATGATGAAAAATCCTCATTAAGAGAATGAAACACTTGAAAAGAATAAAAAAGTAATAATTAATTTGGCATAACTTTTTATTAGCATTTTCTTTTTTGGAGTGTCTATTTCCACTAAGTGCAAATAGCCTGCCTTGTTGGCAGAGGCTATATGAACGTGTGGCTAGTCAACCTTACAAAAGAGACCTGCTGAACAACAGCTTCAGTAGTGTAATTGGTAATGCATGCAGCAGTGACTTTGGACGCAATTGACCCGAGTGCAAATCTGCCTTTTGCAGAACTTTTCACATCACATATCAGATCAGATCAGAAAGGCATTTATTTTTGTAGTGAAATGAAGGCAATAATCAAAAAATGTAAAATAAAGTGCCTCGGTTAGGGTTAGGGGTAGGTGTTACTATTTTACTAAAAATGATAATTCACATACAGTGTTCTTGCATGAAACTCGTAGTCCGATAGGACTAACTCAATCTGACCTAATGACATCATTTTCACATGGCACAGCTGATTGGTTGTCTCCTGTATCGGTAGCCAATGAGCTTGCTTCTCAACATTCAAATATATGACTAGTGCTTGCTGTAGCGGTTTGCAGTGCGTGCCAGAACCCTCCACCTTCCCCAGCTCCACCTGTATAGATATGCTACGAGGTGATTCATGTATGCTATATGGGAGTTATTTCATGTATGTTATATTTGCATGTTGTGGATGTATTGGGAGTAGCAAGTCTAAAAAAAAAACAAAACAAAAAAAACATTGTCAACTAAGTTGACACCCACTAGAATCCCCCCAAAATGGAATGGTTTGTCCCCTTCTCGCATAATTTGCACAATATGATAAATATGATGATATGATATGATGATGTCTAGAAGCACATGGATGAAACACTACAAGCTATGTTCTATCTTTTTCCCCTAATATTGGTTAAACTACCAAACCTGTGTCCGGATGGCAGTTAGCGTGAGAAGTGAGCGGAGAAAAGGACAAAGCTCTCAGAAAACATACAAATAAAAACCATTTTAGATGTTTAATTGCTATTTAAAAATATACACAGTACACACGCATATAGTATGTAAACATAAACTTCTATTTTGAATTCTATTTACGACTAATCGTTTTGCAGCCCTAAATAGAATATAGCTTTATTTGCCCTTAGTGTTAAATAGAATATCGGTAAGAAGATACTATTTTTACTTAGTTTAAATAGAATTCATTGCTATTTGCAATTAGAGTAAATAGCATATACCACTAAGAAAATATGGTATTTTCATTTAGTGTAAATAATCGCTGCCAAAATGCTTTGCAGTCATGCGGTGCAACCAAAGTTAAATGGTCCAACCGGAAAAAATGTTGAATGTTTAAGAATAATTCACAGTGATACTGTAAATAAATAAATACATGGAAAAAAAAAAAAAATGTTTTATTCAAAACTGAAATCTTTTCTAACAATATAAGTCTTTACTATCTCTCTCTCTCTCTCTCTCTCTCTCTAATAAATTTATCCCTGTTAAATATAAGTTTACATTTTGTTTTCAAAAAATTCATTAAGTTGTGAACACATGTATTGAAATTATAAGTAAAATGTCATAATATTTTACTTGGTTACATCTCATGACTTTGAATTTAATCTTTTCTTGAAAAGTCAATACAAAACCAATATGGACACACAGGAACTAGATTTTTAAAACATGTTTCCATGTTTACATAGACACTTACACAGTATGTCAATATGCCAAAGTGTACAAGTTGCTTGACATCCCCTCATTCTAAAAACAATGAACAAAACTATGGATGGATGGATGGATGTTACATTTTTGTTTGGTATTAGGTTGGTTCCAATTTACTAGAGCGCCAACAACAGTATAAAGCAAGAAAAATATATATCCAGAAAACATTGCACGCTCAGCCAGTAGAAAGATCTGTGGACATTTCAAGTTCCCAAAATAGGGGGCTCTTGCTCCACACAACATCCTTTATGCAAGCTGCACTTAATGAGATGGGATGTCAACTTGTTACACAAGGCTGATCTTACACAAGATATCAGATAGCTTTTTGGTAATAAATAACTCCCATGCAATTATTAAGAGGTGGAATTCGTTATACGAACATGCTACAATTGTCTGCTCATTTGCATAGATTGCACCTGGGGTGCAATGCATCAAAATGGCACTCCTTCTGCCCTGATAGTAATCACATACATATGCACATGCAGATTGCTGCACAGATATAGAAATATGATTGTAAGACAAACATTCTACACTTGCACATGTTGTGTTTTACATACAGGAACAAAGGTACAAATCAGGTTTTTTGAAAAGTGTCTAAGCTGACATAATAGGAAGTTGAGGAAAAGCATTCTAATTTTTTATCATTGAAAGGAAATGATTAAATAATAATAATAATAATAAAAAACATGATTATTGTAGTAATAATAATTTTAATTATTTTCTGAATAAAATTAACTGATGAACTGGTTAAAGGTGCAGTATGGAAAATGTCAATATTCCATGTACATGTTCTAAATGTAATAAGTATAGTGATGCTGTGTATCACTGTAATGCAGAGCCATTCCACTGTTTCTGCAATGTGTATATATTTTGAAAAGAAGAAAACCAGACACATTCTTTAATACCACTTCTTTTGAATCTTTTGTATTAATTTAAAATAAAAATCTTTTTATTTATACATGTATTTTTTAAGAAAAAAATGCCTGTCACCACTTTGGAAGACTGAAAGAAATGGCAATTCATATGTTAATGGGGAAGATCTATACATTATATTGTAAGATACACATAAAGGATGAATGCAGTTTGGGAATGCCTTTATGAACTTTCTTTGATGTGTTTGATGCACATGATGAATGAAGGTGTTTTCAAGGTTGTAGCATATTTACACAACCTAAAAAGTTTGGAGTTGGCAGATTTATTAATGATTTTCAAAGAAGTGTCTTATGCTCACCAAGGCTGCATTTACTTATATTTTATGCATTAATATAATTTATTCATGTGATTGCAAACCTGAAGTTCCAGTCTTTAAACTCACATGATCCTTTATCAAATGTTGAAAAGTAAAAAAAAAAAAAAAAAAAAAAAAAAAAAAAAAAAAAAAAAAAAACTTACTTATTCTGATTCTTACTTAATATATAGCCATCCAAACATTAAAGAAGTCTCTTATGCTCATCAAGGCTCAAAAATCAGAAATCAAAAATACAGAAAAAATCCTATTATTGTGAAATATTATTGCAATTTAAAATAATGGTTTTTTTATTTTAATATACTTTAAAATATAATTTATCTCTGTGAAATAAAGCTGAATTTTCATTTATTCAAAACAGAAATCTTTTCTAACAATAGAAGTGTCTGGTATCACTTTTTAAAATAAATTTAATATATCCTTGCTAAATATAACTGTTAATTTTGTTTAAAAAGTTAATAAATAAATATCGACCCCCAGATTTTTAAATTGTAGTGTGTATTGTTGCAAAAGATTTCTACTTTAAATAAATGCTGCTCTTTATTTTTAATAATTTTATTCATCACAAAATCCTGAAAAAAAAAAAATATATATATATTATATATATATATATATATATATATATATATATATATATATGAGGACTGTAATGACGGCTGATGAAAATTCAGCTTTGCATATTAAAATAAATAATATTTTAAAGTATATATAAAATATATATAAAGTATATTAAAAAGAAAACCTTGATTTTAAATTGTAATAACATTTCACAATATTACTGCTTATTTCTGTATTTTTGATTAAATAAATGCATGATGAGCATAAGAGACTTCTTTAACCCTTTAACTGCCACTCCCATTTTTGAACACAGAGATAAAAAAGCATTTGACGAATAAATGCAGCCTTGAGCATTAAAAACGTCTTTTGAAAACATTAAAAAACCTTACTGATCCCAAACATCTGAACAACAGTGTACTGTATATATATCTGGATTCTTATTATACGCATAAAATGAAAAAGTGTATAGAGGCACTTTGAAATCATGTAAATGGGTTATTTGCCAGTACATGCTGTTGAATAGATTAGCAGTAATGTGTGCAAATGTATTTGCCAGACTTGCTTTTTCTAGAACTACTGGTTGTTACACTTATGACAAGCGTGCTTATGTATAAGACAAATATTTGATAGCACCAAAATGCAAGATGTTGTCCCTTGTGGTAAACCTGAACTTAAAACATCATAATATATTTTAAAAAAAGCTTTTCCTGGGCTAAAACATAAGGTGAGATATTCAAAGCAATGCAGTACTTTAGCCTGATGTGATTCTCGAACAATTTAATGTGTTGTTTAAACATAAACCAATTTCCCGTTGTAAAATTACAGCTCATTACTAGTGTGGATAACGGCTGGAACAACAGTATAATGGCGCGAGAGCAAATTACCAGCCCAGCCACAATATTAATTACCAGTTCACAAGGCACATTCCTCACTGAAAAAGTGTTTAATAAGAAAACCTATGAGCCTTATATCCTTGATTACAAACAGCCCGGAATTTTCTTTTTCTTTTTTTCCAAACAATAAAGTGGGAGGGGGTGTGTTGAAACAATTACTGTACATATCACAAAATTTAATTTACCTCATTATTCTAAAAAGGCACCCGAGGTGGTTTTGTATTTGCATCATAGTTTCCACAAATATCATCTTAAATGTACACATTTCGCTCAATGACTTGACTCAATCGTGGAAGTTGAGCAATGTTATTTTTTCCATTATG
Source organism: Labeo rohita (assembly GCF_022985175.1). Lineage (NCBI taxonomy): Eukaryota > Metazoa > Chordata > Actinopteri > Cypriniformes > Cyprinidae > Labeo > Labeo rohita. The sequence continues at coordinate 16,103,445 of NC_066874.1, read as the reverse complement.
GATACAGAGCAGAGTTGATCATGTTTATTTCAGGAGTTTAATGCATTATTTACAAGTCGGATGCTAATAAAAGCAGACTGCTCATTTACTAATGACTTGAAGCACCCGGAGCATTTTTCCAATTACTTATATTAAAACTGAAAAACACTCTTATAAAACCTAGCAGGATAAATAGGGAGAGAGAGAGGAGGCATAGAGGGAGAGAAAGCATGTGTATCCTGTTTTGCGCTTTAATTGAAACAATTTTGCTGTATTAAATAGACAAACCTGAAGAAATCGAATACAAATGTGATAAATGAAGGCTTGTCTTCAAATAAAGATGAAATGAACAGCGACGCTTCGGAGCAACAGGATAAAGCTGGTTCTTTTCACAAACACCCGGCCTCTCTTTATGACCTGTTCATTTCAGATCTTTATAAAGTGATTCAGAAACAGGCAGGAGAGCAGTTGTCATAAGTTAGAAATGAATGTATTTTATGAACCTGTTCTCTGAGGAAAATAACACTTCAGATTAAATTTGTTTTCTTGTCAGTTGTTGACAGGACGAGCCCAGCAACTTATTACTGTTCGATCTGAAAATGGGCTTGGATATAAATTACAGTAATTTTTTTCAGTGAAAATGAAAGACATTACAGAAATACAAATAGTGGATAGTCAGATAATCAGACATGAAAAAGCTATCCCCTGTTATTGGATTATGGATTTGTCACATGTTTTTTTGAATTAGAGGGAAAGCATGTGAACAGTTTTGCTACCATACTGCCCAATTGGCTAAAACATATAACAAAGGCAAAAACTGGCGCTTTATTATCATTGCAGCTTTTACAGTAATGGATGCTATTCTCATAGGTTTGATTGATTGTATGGATGGTTCTTGTTTTCTCTTTTCATTCTTCAAAGAATAAAACATCGGTTTCATTCCTCTCTAGCTCTGAAGTTTTCAACAGAGAGCAACAAAATACGCTCCTCGTTCAGAGTGAGTCATTCCTAAAAGATTTCAAAAGACCTTATGCAATGAAAACGTTTCCCGTCATTATTTTCAGACCGATCTTTTAATCATGTCAGTTTATGACACACTAGATGTGACACATCCCATGTGGACAGGAAACACACTGCTAATTTTGAAAGTTATGAAAAGCAGTATTGCAAAGCATTATTATCAAAATGTTGTATTAGAGTTTGCCTGTTCTTTACAGTGGTCGAGAGAGCTCAGTGTGCTGCAAATGAAGAAAAAACACCAGCAAATTAAGAAAACATCTTCATCAGTTTGCAAATACTCTCAACACAACCAAATACAGAAACACGATGCAAATACTCACAACACATCGGAAATGTTAAAGGCAACCACAACAAGTGATGAACCTGGCTAGGACATTCTTATCATTGTCTGTATACTCTGTATACGTTGTACTCTATTGTGTACACTATAATTTATACAGTGTACTCTATTTTAACATCCTGATCATATAATTTTTATTATTATTTTTTTTTTTTTATACATTATTAGCCTAAATAAGCCGACGAAATACACAATTACTGTAACTGTGAAACGTTATGAAAGCTGTCTAACTTACTTTTACAGTTTCTCTTATGAAGATTAACCATAATTTTACCATTAAAAGAAAAAAACAAAAAGCATGGTCACTAACCCATGGTAACCACAAATTAACCAGGGTATTGTTACATTAACCATAGTTTAAACATGGTATTTGCACAATTTTGGTTATATATATGGTAATCAATACACCAAAAAAAAACAACAAAAAAAAAAAAACATGGTTACTACACTTTTACTATAAGAAAATCATGGTTAATGTTTTCGTAACGGTTTTTGGGGTCCCCTTGAAACTTTTCGATTCGAGCCTGTACTACTTGCAATGCTTTTCTGTATTTGCAGTGCTTTTCTGTATTTTGTTGCTACAAGTATTTGCAGCACGTTTCTGCATTTGGTTGTGTTGTGAGTATTTGCGGTGCATTTCTGCATTTGGTTGTGTTGTGAGTATTTGCAGCATGTTTCTGTATTTGCTTGTGTTGCGAGTATTTGCAGAACATTTCTGTATTTGGTTGTTATGAGTATTTGTCGCTTGTTTCTGTATTTGGTTGCGTTGCGAGTATTTGCAGTGTGTTTCTGTATTTGGTTGTGTTACAAGTGTTTGCAACATTTCTGTATTTGGTTGTGTTATGAGTATTTGCAGCACGTTTCTGCTTTTGGTTGCATTGCGAGTAATTGCAGCTCATTTCTGCATTTGGTTGCTACAAGTATTTGCAGCGTATTTCTGTTTTTAATTGTGTTGCGAGTATTTGCAACGTGTTTCTGTATTTGGTTGTGTTACAAGTATTTGCAATGCGTTTCTGTATTTGGTTTTGTTGTGAGTATTTGCAGCTTGTTCCTGTATTTGGTTGTTACGAGTATTTGCAGCTTGTTCCTGTATTCGGTTGTTACGAGTATTTGCAGCATGTTTCTGTATTTGGTTGTGTTGCGGATATTTGCAGTGCATTTCTGTATTTGTTTGTGCTATGAGTATTTGCAGCTTGTTTCTGTATTTGTTTGTGTTGTGAGCATTTCTGTGTTTGTGTTGCGAATATTTGCAGCACGTTTCTGTATTCTGTATTTGGTTGTGTTACGTGTATTTGTAATGCTTTTCTGTATTTGGTTGTGTTACAAGTACTTGCAATGCATTTCTGTATTTGGTTGTTACGAGTATTTGCAGCGTGTTTCTGTATTTGGTTGTGTTGCAGATATTCGCAGCACATTTCTGTATTTAGGTGTGTTGTGAGTATTTGGAGTGCGTTTCTGTGTTTGTGTTGCAGATATTCGCAGCGCGTTTCTGTATTTGTTTGTGTTATGAGTATTCGCAGCACGTTTCTGCACTGGGTTGTGGTAAAGTGTATTTGTAATGCTTTTCTGTATTTGGTTGTGTTACAAGTATTTGCAGGACATTTCTGTATTTTTTTTTGCATCATGAGTATTTGCAGCACGTTTCTGTATTTGCTTGCATTACGAGCATTTGCAGCATGTTTCTGTATTTGGTTGCATTATGAGTATTTGCAGAATATTTCAGTATTTGGTTGCATAATGAGTATTTGCAGTGCATTTCTGTATTTGGATGTGTTGTGAGTATTTGAGTATTTGCAGCACACATGTTGTCAAACTGATGAAGATGTTTTCCAAATTTGCTGTTGCTTTTTCTATTTTTCTACTTGCTATTCTCTTAAGTTTGCAACACGTTAAGCTCTATCGGCCAACACTGTTTTTCCTATTTGTCATTTTTACAGGCTTTTAAAAAATATATTGAACAATAATATCGAACAGGCTCAGATTTCTTGTGAGCTGCATGTGTCATGTACTTCATCTAATGGCTTGTCATTACTGATAACATCTAAATGAGTTACCTATTAACTTCAAATGCTACACTTATTGGAAAATACAGGAAAATTAGTTAAGCTTGGCTATTGAGTTGCCATATATATGTATAACAAATGAATGAAGGGGAAATGCAATCAATATAGCTTTTAATTTTACACCTCATTGATCATGTCAATATCTCACACACCTTCAGCAATCAGTAGGAAAGCTGACTTTTTCAATCCAGACTAGACTTCCTGGCTGACTTTGTATAACAAGAACAGATATCTCCTTTAAAAGAAGTAAAGATACTATACTCACTGCTCATGCAAAAAAAAAAAAAAAAAAAAAAAAAAAAAACAACCTATTTACATAGACAACAGTCGAAAAAACACACTCAGGAACCTTGTGTGATCTCATTTCCTTACAGTTGGCTTATTGCTTTACTGATTATAATGGTAAACATAGAGAAGTAAATTAAAAGTGAGATAGTAAAGGACTGATTGAAATCTAATCAAATTGATCTCAACTTTAATCAAGCATTGGTAATGACTTGAGGCAGCAGTGGCCTGTAACAAATACGGCACACACGCGCACAAGTATACATGCACACATAGATATAACAGTCTGACGAACCATCTGGTCATGATGAAATATGAAAAGGTTTGTTTAATCCAACAAACACTCACTTTAAACACACATACAGATATGAATTGTTTGAGAAGAGCAAATGCGTTAGCTGGAACAAACAAAACAGCGGTGGTCTCGATTTCCCCTTCTCATTCTCTGATGTCACAAGGTAGTTGGAGTTTGCAAATGGTGTCACATGGTTTATTGTTATTTCTATAATTAGACAGCCACAGATGTGCACACCTCCTGCCAAACCTGGGTCTCAGTTCCTAAATTAATTTTAGTCTCCCTATCCATCTCTAAAAAACAGGTTGAACCGGAACAGAGAGGGTCGTTTTTTTTTTTTTTAACTGAGAACATTATCACTCAGGTGTTTAGCCACAAGACAGGTATCAACAAAGCCCAGGCGGTACTTACTTGATCAACAGGGCTTCGCTAAGCAGGCCAAAGCCGATTGCAGCTGACTTGAAGAGCGAGTGTGGAGGGGGATTGTCAAAAGCAGTCATCATCCGGTACACCGCATAGGGCACCAAAGCCAGCAGGAGAACGGCGATGGCTAGAATGGGCCAGGTGTGCCACTGAGAGGCCACGGTCCGCCAGGGTGAACATCTCTGAAGCTGATACTGAGGGAGACACAGAGAGGAAAACTCATTAATGAAGGATAAAGAGGAAGGGGGCAATTAAAGAGGGAAATGCTTTATCTAATTTAGAGAAAGTGGATTTGTCATAAACAGGTGAAGTGCGCAGTTGGATGTTCTTTTTGCTATCCCAACTTAATATATGTAGATATGTGGGTTGATTCCCCTGAAAATTGTAAATATTGTCACTTTAATGCACTTTCAAAATATTGCCATCCTTGTTTGAGCATCTTGACCTAACAGGAACAGGAGGGTGAGGTAAGGTAGGGTAAGAGACTCACATTTTCTCCTCCAACTTCAAAATTGTCCAACATTGTTGTTTTACCTCTTTTTATTGTAAAGGACATTTTATGGCGGCAAATCAATGCCATTAATAACCGAGCGCACCACTGATGCTGGCGCGCGCGGTAAATCTTGTCATCTGCGTGCAATACAAGCCCTTGCGCGCGTGATCATTCCCACATCCTTGCGCTCAATCTTCTCCCACCTGCTCTACCTCCTCTTTTCCCGGAAGTCAGCTGTGATTAGACGCCTGTGAAAAGACGATCCATAATTCATGCTACATGAGACATGGCTTCATCCACAGACCAGATGCATATAAGTTGTCATTTATTTATTTTTTTCTATAAATATAACGTATCTGTTTTAATGAAAATGTAAATTGTCTATAGAATGCATCAGGGGTGGGCAATTAATTTTCCCAAGGGGTCACATTATAAACTTGGGCGGTTGCAGAGGCCCGACCAATACACTTAACTCAGTTCTGCCTGATATATTTTATATCTCTTTATAAAAAAAAATAAATAAATGAATAAATAAATAAATAAATAAACATTAAATGAAACATTACAATCAAACAATGAAAATGTGGAGCACATATTTATATTACTATTTAATGAACATTCACAAAAAAAAATAAATAAATTAAAAAAAAAAACAGTTTAAAAGTGTTTCAAAAACTACCATCACAACTTTGTACAAAAAGCAAGTATTTCAAAGATTAGCATGACGCAGTTTCAGCGTTATGGATGTGACATTTGCAGTCAAAACCTGAATCATAAATTCTCATAGAATGTATTCATTACCAATAACTTGTACAATCTATTTATATTTTTCTAAAACCCTGAGAAAAGTATCAGTATAAAAGCAACAATATCTGCGGGATGGAGAAAAGGTTGGCAATTCACAAAACATAGGCTATACGATTTTTTGTTTTCTTCAATAAATTTGTTTTTTGTTTCTGAGGAAAAATCAATGTTACGGACGTGACAGTTCTGAACAAATATTTATAAAAATGCTAGCCTATGCGAATAAGACTGCGGTTTCACATTTTGCGTCTGCATAACAAAGTACATTATTTTTAACGTGCAATGATATGAAATAAGACCAAACAAGACGTGTAATTAATATATGAAAAAATATTTAGACAAAAATCAGAAAAAAGAAAAAAAAATGAATCTCTTACGGCTAACGGAAAACTCACATTTCTTGAAAGCTATATGATCACGAACACATTTGAGATGAGGTTACATGAACCGAGGTAATTGTTAATAATAATAATAATAATAATAATAATAGCACTTTGAGAATAAAAGCAGTGCGGTTGTATTGCGTGCACAGGCGTCCAATCACAGCTGACTTCCGGAAAAGAGGAGGTAACCAATGGCGTTTGAGATTACAATTAAAACAGCAAGTCCCGCCCCACGACTGACAAAAATAAAAGTGTTTGCGCGAGCAGGTGAGAGAAGATCGAGCGCGAGGGCTTGTATTGTGTGCAGAGAACATGTCACGCCAGCATCAGTGGTGCGCTCGGTTATTAATGGCATAGATTTGCCGTCATAGCATTTGGCTTTCTTTGCAAAAAGTGCAAAAAAGGCAGTTTTCAAATTGCATTCTTCTGGGGGTTATGTGCCAGCCAAGCAACTGCCATTGAGATCAGTGGGAATGTTTACAAATAGTTTTCTCCAACTTTTATAGACCTCTTTGGGTTAAGGGTCAGATCAGGCCCTTATCTATAAGAAAACAAGTACACATATTTACTGTTTACACTGTAAACCTTTGCTTGTTTCAGAAAATTAGGTCAAAACATTCACTGGCTATTTAAAACCCATTTAAATCATTTCAGCAATCAAAATATTTCTGATAGCATATCAGAAAAGCTTGTATAAAAGTATGCTGTTCTGTTTTCATTCTGTATCCTGAGGTCTAGTCATTAGGGCTCCACAGAAAACAAACAAGCCGTCTTTGTGAGGCTAAACATCCCTCCTGACTACAGCTTGTGGCTTCACACCTGTTCTCTCTCTCTCTCTTGCTCTCTCTCTCCTTGGCTTCAGGCATGGAGAACTCTGTCATGGCCACACATTGCGTGTGTATGTGTGTGTGTACACTCCCGCACCCTCAGGCACTTTGTCGCTGACATTTTGTTTTATAGCCTGTTTTATTAATATTCTTGCCACTTACCAAATTAATATCTGAGTTGGTGAGAAATTTAATAACCACAAAATATTTTACAGGAATGTATTTACTCTGAGGAAGTAGATGAATAGATTGCCACATCCTCAATTCATCTCAGAAAATAAAACAAACAGCTATTATTTTTCCAGTGGATTCTGTAGGCCACACAGAATACTCACCTACAGTGTACATGGTAATACAGAGGCTTTTCCTCTGAAGAGGCAAAGGAGGCAGTGTCTCCCCAAAAAATTTCAAATTACAAAAATAAAAACAATGCAAGCCCGAGTTTTAACAGATCCTCTAAAGCGTGCTGCGACTTTGTTGGGGGGTAATTAAGAATAAATGGAGGAAAGTCACATGAGAGGAGGCAATGCATTCATCACGATTTGACTGGATATGACTGGTTATGATCGGCTATGATTGGCTCATGCCATAAGTCCCACCTCTTGTGTTCGTGTGCATTCACATTCCAAATAAACAATATAATGTTAATGGGAAGATTACAAAAAAAAAAAATAAAAAAACACAACTCACACACTCAGATATCAATACTTCGTCAAGTTAAAGTAAGACTTAAAATGACACGAAGACATAATCTTTTTAGTGAGTATTCAGCTTGGTGAAATTTAAATTAAATCTCAGTGTATGTGACCAATATTTACTGAGCCTTCATGACTGATGATCTGAAAAATTCAAAAACAGTTAAAGTTAATTAGTAAAAAAAAAAAATAGCTGAACACAAGTTCACAAATAAAATAGATTGTTAAATTGTTACTTCCTTGAGTTATTATATTAATAAATAAGAAATGCTTAAAAACCCTAACTTTTTTTTGATTAAAAAATTTTTTTTGAACACCACCACACACCACTAATATATATATATATATATATATATATATATATATATATATATATATATATATATATATATATATATATATATATATATATATATATATATATATACACAACAGTTCTTTCTGGTCCTCAAATCTGATTGATTGATAAGAGTGTGATATTAGAGTGATAACAGAACTTCAACAGCTGTTTCACCGTTTGTATCACTCTACTTGCTGAAGTTGCCGTATTTCTCACAGCGAGTGCCATAGCGGATGCCCAAATCCACTTTAATTTTAAAAATAATACTGTTTTGTTCCAAGGAATGTAGTTTTAAGAGATTTTTAGGCGAGAATGAACTTGTTTGGACTTTAAATGTGCAGTTTGTTAATAAAGATAAGGTCTATTTGAAATTTTGCATCAATGTTTTTGTACATGTGAGCTCCAGGGCATCAGCAGCCATTCAACGCTCGTGAACCCGCCCGAGAGCGCCTCACCTCGGCCAGATCTTCTAGAATTTGCAGCTGGCTCTAATGTCTCTGTAGTGGTTAAACATGAGATGTAAATCGTTTTGGGTAAATCTAACAGGCAGTCTTTGTTCTCATCAATCTATTATTTGTTCCAGAGCAAATAGTTTTGGCAAGATGCACCATGTTAGTAACTTCAATGATGTATATCAGAGTGCTGCCTTTGTACGTTTGACTGAACTGCCTTGCAACTTTTATGATGGATGTTGTTGTTTCTTAAATATTATTATTCAATAAATAAAATTTTATAGAAATAGTATTTAGTATTAGGAAACTGTGTGTGTGTGTTCATGATGGTGATTTTAGTTAACTTACATGGTTCCCCCATTAGATGGTGACAAGAGAGTTTTATGAGTTAGCAGTAAAAATATTTTAAATTGAACAATACTAAAGCTCAGTTTTGATCAAGAAAGTAATTTTTTCTTCCAGGAATCACCCTTAACTGATGTAAGGATAGTATGAGCCTAGCGGACATTCACTCTAACGATTTACTGAGAATGTGAGATTGATCTGAAGAATGAATGCTGTATTAGACTTGCTCAGGTAATCACACTCACTGAGTCCATCTATCTCTCATAATACTCTACTATATGTAATAAACTGCTTTTACTACAGTAATACAATAAGGTTTTAATGAAGCAACTCAACATTCCTTTGCTACTAGGTCTAAACTGACATTTTCAAATTAGTAATGAAGGCTTAGGCTCAGCTGTCAAACTGTCAACTTTAGATGTGAATTCGTGGCGGAAGGAAGTAGTTCTGCACAAAAGAAGGCTTTTAAAGACACTCCGTAGTTGTATTTTTGAGCTGTTGTATAAATGCAATATCACACTCTATACTGGCACGTCTGCAGCCTCCTGCCTACAGCCGAATCACAGCCGTGCCATTATACAGCCATATCTCACGTCTACTTGTGTGATACTGCTTATATATAATGGCAAGTTACACTATTTACTATTTATACATACTATTTTGATCTTTCTACTTCAAAATGTCACATTTTTAATTCAGGGTTCTAATTGCCATTTCTTTGGAAATAATTATGAAACTTGTGAGTTAAAATGGTTCTACATGTTTTTTTTTTTTTTTTTAGTGTATGAGCTTGGGTCATTCCTCCTACAACTTTAAATCTTAGTCCTCATGTGCTTTTGTGGATGAGGAGAAACAAATTCACTTAGATAAAAAGAAACTTGAGAAAACGAAAAAAAGCCTGACAAGCTAACCACTCCTGGTGTGATATCTGGAACAGCATTTAATTAGTGTCCCTGCCTCATCTGCAAATGCATACCGCCGCCTCACTTGTGTTAGAACAGCTATTCATTAATTAGATTCTTTGTGGCAAGTGCCACTGAACTATCTGCAATGTTTAAGGTTGCATCAAGCCGCAGTAAGTGCTTTGCTGATAGTGGGACACATCCATCTTCATTTCTCAGCCTCTATGTTTGACTCTGCCCTTCAGCCAGACAGAGAAAAAAACAGAAAGAGAGAGAAAGGCGAGAAGGAAAGAGAGCTTCAGAGCGACCTGATACGATTCATCCCAGGCAGACCCTGAACTTTCACCTGCTTTTATTTCCGCTCCGAAGCTAATTAATTTACAAAGGTAAAGTGGGTGCCCACTTGTGGAGGCGTACGAGCGCTGCCATGATCTGAGGCACATGCGGCAACAGATACAAACTAACATGTGGAGCTTTTCAGGAAAAAATCAACATCAAAGTCGGACAAATATAAACAGGCCAGATTCCGATGGCAAACAGATATGGGCCGTGAGAGGAGAAGCTGTCCCACTAGCACACAGATACTTCCTGAATGGCCTTTTCGACCTCCCTGTGGTTCGAACAACACAGTGTACCTACACAACCCCCATGCCAGCCTAATCTTTTTCCAAACAGCCCTCCTTCACCTGAATGTAAACACTAGATAGTCTACATCATGAGCGGCCTTAGCTCCTCTGGGTGTTTTGCATTGCTGTGCTCCAGGTGTAATATTAGGGTTTATTTAGTCAAGGGAGGCATGTGACATTAGTAGCACACTTAGACGGGCTTCTATATGTACGACGCATGATTGCCTAGTAGTCCCACAAGAGTACTGATGGATAAATGGATTTAGGTTTGACTTGATGATGGTTTGAAGCTGCTGTTTTCAATGGGGGATGTGTGTTTTCAGCACATTTAAGGGGGTATTTACATAACCCAAGAATAGGGGGCATTGAAAAGTAAGGGGCCTGTGTGGACCGTCATGCTTGCTAATATGCTCTGGAGTTTTAATTTAGCTGATTTCCTTCACCCTCATGTACCTCTTTCCATAAGACAAACTCAGATTCGGTTACTATACGTCATACCCAAAAGTTTTTTTTGTTATCTTTTCTTAAATGTCAGTGTGTTTCTATATATATATATATATATGTACATCATTTGGGGATTTTTGTTATTTTTGTCGTGGATTTTCATATTCAAACTTAAGGTTAAAAAAAGAACAAGTAAAGAAAAAGATATATATATATATATATATATATAAACACACTACCAGTCAAAAGTTTTTGAACAGTAAGATTTTTATGTTTTTTTTTTAAGTCTTTTCTGCTCACCCAGCCTGCACTGATTTGATCCAAAGTACAGCAAAACCAGTACAATTTTGAAATGTTTTCATAACTGTTTTCTATTTGAATATATTTTAAAATGTATTTTATTCCTGTGATTTCAAAGCTGAATTTTTAGCATCATTATTCTAGTCACATGATCCTTCAGAAATCATTGAAAAATATTCTGATTTGCTGCTAAAAAAAAAAAAAAACAATGTTGAAAACAGCTGAGCAGAGCTTTTTTTTTTTTTTTTTTTTTTTTTTTTTTTTTTTTTTCCCAGGTTTCTTTGACGGATAGAAAATTCAGAAGAACAGCATTTATCTAAAATATAAATCTTTTGTAACATTTAATTTAAAGTGTCCTTGTAACATTTAATTTAAAAGTATTAATTTCTATAATTTCTTTCCTTAATAAATAAACAAACTAATTAATTAATTAATTAATTAATTAATTATACTGACTCCACGCTATAATTTTATAACATTTTAGTAATTTTACAAAAGCTTTTTTTTTTTTTTTTTTTTCAGATAAATGCTGGTCTTTGGATCTTTCTATTCATCAAAGAATCCTGAAGATCCAGAAGTAAGAAAGTACTTAACTGTTTTAAATATTGATATTATTATTATTATTATTATTAATAACAATATATAATAATAATAATAATAATACTATAATAAATAATGATAATTATAATAATATAATAAATAGCAAATCAGCATATTAGATTGATTTCTGAAGGATCATGTGACACTGAAGATTGGAGTAATGATGCTGAAAATGTAGATTTGATCACAGGAATAAATTACATTTTAAAGTATATTTAAAAAAAAAACAGTTATTTTAAATAGTAAAAATATTTCACAATATTACTGATTTTGCTGTATTTTAGATCAAATTAATTCATACATATACAATATAACTATAATATTGTGACATTTTATATCAAATTCCAATTAACAGTTTTCTGTTTTAATATATTTCAATATGTAATTTATTTCTGTGATTGCAAAACCAAATTTTAGCAGCCATTAATCCAGTGTTCAATATCCCATTATTCTTCAGAAATCATTCTAATATGCTGATTTGGTGCAAAACAAGCATTTCTTCTTATTATTAATGTTGAAAATAGTTCATGCCTAATATTTTTGTGGATACAGTGAAGCATTTTACTTTGCATTATAAACATCTTTACTGTATTACTTATAAAAGTAACACATCCTTGCTGAATAAAAGAAAAAGAGAAGTAGCTTGCATATGCATGTCTTACATATTTTTACCATTAGATGATATACCGTTATTTACCCAACCAAACTTTAAGTAGCCAAGATATTGCAGCTATGAAGACATTCTTTCTGAGAATTCCTAAGGAATTTAAAAGAAAAAGGCTCCACTTTTAGTCTATTATAGACTAAAATAATCCTGCTTTTATTTATAAACTCTAGCTTATTGAGGGGAAATTTCTGTCTTTGTGCTTGAGCTGAATAGATACCGGGAGCTGAGATGCTACTTTGTTAAAAATGAAACATAGTTTTCCATCATCTAAAGATAATGGACACAATTCCCAAGGTAAAAGCTTTTGAGGGCTAATATGTTGTTGAACAATGTGAGACTTCTAATGGAGGGACAGTAAAAGAAAAGGGACGCACAGAGGAAGATAAGGGTGGAGAGAATTGGTCAGTCCCTTTGTCTTGAATAATCAGAGGCAAGATGGCAGAGCCTGTTAAAAGTTTTTTAATGGGTGAGCACTGAAATGGAGCACTACTGTGCAGCTGTTAGCCTTGTATCTCTATCCTCTCAGTATATGCCCCTGGGCCCCTGTCATATTTGTATTTAAACAATGGCTCTATCAAGGCTAAGGAGACGCGGTTTGGGTTAAAAGCACCACAATAGGGTCACAAAGTACAGCAGGAAAATGTGATTACCCTGGAAGAACCAAAGAAAAGAAGCTGCATTATTGAGACAAGCAGTGGAAAAGATGGGCTTGTGGGTTTACATGTTTTTCTGTTCTTTCTGGAATTGAACTATTCGATGTAAACAGGACTTTTTTTGTGGAAAAATACTGAAGTAATTTATTAAAGGAAAAAAAAAAAAAAAAAAAAAAACAATTTCATTAACTAAAGAAAAAAATGGTACAGAAATTGCTTTAACTGTGCCAGTGAGCAGTTTTGCCTTATTATTCCTCCATCGCCCCCCCCCCCTAAATAAATAAATAAATAAATAAATGTTTTAAAAAAATAATCAACTTATATCAGTTATCTTGATTATTAATTATTAATTAATTCATTAATTCATTCATTCATTTATTTATTTGTGAAAAAATACTGCAGTCACTTATTACATTCAAGGATTAAAAAAATTAAATAAAAAATTGAACGCGGTGGTGAACAGTTTTGCCTTAATTATTCCACTTTTCCTTTGTTGTTGTTATTGTTATTATTATTAATTATTATTACTTTGTGTGTTATTATACAAATAATGTTTTAGAAGAAAAAGTGGGTAAAGTGATATTTAATAATAATGATAATAATAATAATAATATAGTGATAATTCATTATAAATAATAATATAATTAAAGGTTAAAATAAATAAGTATTATTTACAAATATCAGTTATCAAAAAATAATGTCACTTTGTTATTTATGTATGTATGTATGCATGTATGTGGAAAAATACTGATACAGTAATTGCTTCAACCATGGTGGTGAACAGTTTTGCCTTTATTATTCCATTTATTCCTTTATTATTATTATTATTATTATTATTATTATTATTATTATTATTATTATTATTTAGTGTTATAAATAATATTTTTGAAATTAACTAGATAAAGTGATATTTATTACAATTATTATGATTATTATTCATAATAATAATAATAATAATAATAATAATAATAATAATAATAACAATAATAATAATAATAATAATAATGAAATAAATACAAATAAGTGCTTTTATATAAATAACTGTTATTTACTTATATTAATTATTTGCAAATATTACTTATCAGAAAATAATGTCACTTAATTAAAAGACAGTTTTATTAACTTAAAAATATTAATACATATTTATAAATATTATTATTATTATTTAGTGCTGCAAATAACGTTTCAGGAATGAAGTGGAAAGTGATATTTAATAATAATTAATACATGGATAAAAACTGTTATTTACTTATATAGATTATATACAATTATACACCAATAATACAAAAAACAAAACAAAACAATATTACTTTATTTATTTATTGTTTGTGGAAAAACACTTAAGTAATTTATTAGATTCCAAGAAAAAAGACAATTGTATTAATGGAATAAAAAGTTATTGTTTTCCTTTATTATTTTTATTTTTATTTAGTGCTGGAAATAATATTTTGGAAATGAAGTGGGTAAAGTGATATTATTATTGTTAAGTATAAATACAGCAGACTAAACCAGAAACATAACATGGCTTTTTGTGAAATCACTTTATGTACTGAGAAAATTAATAAATTACAGTTAATGAACACACTCGAAAACAATATGAAAACACCACAACAATAAACATCCCCCTTCTGTTGTTACAACAGCTGCAACCTCATACATGTTTAACCTTAATAAAGCGATTAGTTGCCTGCATGTTTGATATTCAAATGGGCCAAATTCAAACCATCTATAAGTTGATATAGATTAGCTCTTTAATGGGTAATGAATGTGAAAATTGTTCTCCCAGCTTTTGATACATGACCTCTTTACATGTTTTGAATGCATATGTGCAATAAAGTGGATATAAAGGACAAATGAACTGGGTCAGGCATCTGTTTTGATAAAAGAGATGCTTTATATGTAATTAGGTATTCAAAACAGTGGTGGATAATTAAACATATTATCCCAAATGGTGCGAATTTGTAACATGTTTAGTAGGCAATCCAGTATAACTACATAGTTAGTATGCTTGCTGTAATAAATTAACTCTTGCTTAACAATCACAGACAGCGTTGTGTTCATCACCTCCTAATGTTTTATGAAAATGACCTTTAGGAGCCATTCCAATCAATCAATTAGACGACACAAGGCCTATTGGGATTATTTAAAAGCCAACATCTCGGAAGTAGGACACTACACATTCTTCTACGATCCATATTAATAAGGCAACCCAAATACATTTTCTACATTTGTGCATTACGTATATATATGACATCATTTTTGAAAATGCATTTCACCTGAGGGCCTAACTACACATCTATTATAAATTTGTTTCTATATTTACAAGACGTCCTCTTTGCACTAGTGCGTACAAAGTCAAGCACACACACAAATAAAAACAAGTCCAAACTGTGCAGTGATGTGCTACAAACAGCACAGATCCATTGGCAATCTGGGATACGGAGTCTACGAAAACAATCACAATAACATTTCTCTCAAGGGAAGTCATAATGACTGATCAAATCTACAAGAGGGCCACAGTTCATCTTTAACATGCTGTAAATGACATCGGCTGAAGAAAGGAAACAAAAAGCACAAACGGTCAAGTGAAAGAAAAGATAAAAAACACCCTGGAGAGAAAGGACAGAGTTGGGGGGGGGGAAAGGGTGGAGGAAAAAAGGCATGAATATATTTTGTCCTCTCCCTCCGGCTGCTGTTTTGCATAGACATTGCTGTGTTGGCGTGGGAGTGGAGGGCTCTGTTAGACCAGCATTAGCATAAGTTGATCAGAGGGCCTGTCTGAATCTGACAGAAAAGAGGATGGGCCCTGAAGTGAACACTTTGTGACCACTATGTGATACAGAGAGACAACTTTACTACAGCATCAAAGACTCACGCTCATTTCCTGTAGCTAAGTGAATACTGACGGCTTGCTGAGAGGTTCCACCTGTTTTACAAGTTGGTGGTGGACCAGAAAACTATCACAAACACGTCATAAAGTCTTCTGAAGGCATACCATAGCTTTGACTAAAAACACCAACATTTTAGTCATTATTCACTGTTAATATTCCACTAGATTTCAATGATTTGAACAGGATCAGTCAGATTCATGAACAAATCATTCAGGCTGGTTTTGGTCTAAAGGCAGGGACATACCAAGTTAACTTCAAAGAACTAGTGGCGACGAAAGCTGACAGTGTTGTCGCCTCGCGTCGGCAGCATCTGCGATTGAACACACTGCACAGACTACACTGTAAAAAACAATTTGTTGAGTCAACTTAAAATAATTTGTAACCTGGCTGCTTTAAAATTTTATTCAACTTGAAATGTTAAATTATACTAAGTGACAACTTAGATATTTGAGTTGAATCAACTTAAAATGTTAAGGCAGCTGGGTTACTTACCCATCTGTTAAGTTTAACAAACACAAATATCTAAGTTGTTACTTAGTACATCTTAACATTTCAAGTTGAATAAACTTATTTTAGTTGACTGAACTTAAAATTTTAAGGCAGCAGGGTAACTAATTATTTTAAGCTGACTCAACAAATTGTGTTTTTTATTTTTTACAGTGGACAGCCAAACTAACATTTGTGTTCTGTGCCTGTGTGAGACATTTACCTGTCTATATCAGCAGCTTTTAATAGAATATATTCGTCATTCCAAAGGAGAAACCGAAACAGATATACGAGATAAACGCAGATATATTAAATGTAAACAAAGCAGCGCGTGCGTACCATTTTGAATATCAGTTATGTGGATAACTTTCTTCATTTTAAGAGGCTCATGTTGTGGGTAATGTTTGGGTAAGATGGCGTAACATTAGAACAGTCTTCTGTTTGTGCCGCCTTCGTTTACTTACTAGTTTTCATCACTTTCGCTTTAATTCTCCGACACTGACTCGTTCGCGAACTAGGCATCGAATCAGAGTTCTCACTTTCCCCGACGGTCCCAACGCGTAAACTCACACCGACGTGAACCCGACGAGAGCCGACGAACAAAAACTTGCCCGACAGACGCTCCCTGACGGCCCGACGAGAGCCGACCGTTGGCTTGGTGTGTCCCGGCCTTAATTCTGTAAATCAACCATTCCACTGAAAAGATCCAATTTAAAAGAACAATTAATTTATAAAACTAACTTGAACGAACAAGCATTTTATTGAATAATAAGTTTGTTCTATTCCTCAAACAAGACATTGTATGGCTTCAGAAGACTTGATACTTTTAATGCTGGTTAAGTATCTTTTGAAGCATGGCAGCTGGATTGAGCTGGTTTAAGATGGTTCTTAGTTCGTCATAAGCTGGTTTAATATGATCCTGAGCTGCTTATAAAATGGTTTAAAGGGCACCTATTATGGATCATGAAAGGTCCATATTTTGGTTTTGGGAATCCCCAACAACAGGCTGACATTTATGCAAGGTCAGAAAACATGTTCATTGTCTTATGCATTTATTTTTACCTTATTTGCGTAACGACTCCCAAACGATTCGCTTAACAATTCATTTCCTCCATTGCATGACGCTAATCTGCAGTGATTGGTCCAATGACCCAGCCTGTTGTGATTGGTCTACTACCATGTTGGAAACTGAATGCCCTTCACCATTACATTAAACACTCAAACAGCCATGGTATATGCGTTAGCCCAATGCAGAAACGTATTTATAAAGCACTTCAGTTTGTACACCGATGTATTGCTCTATTCTTTATCATAACTCCAAGTAATAACAACTACAAACATTCACTACTCATCAACACATTTTTAGACAATTGTATGTCAAAAAACTCGCATCTCATTTTCTCCTCAAACTTCAAAATCATCCTTCATTGTTGTTTTACCCTTTTTTGTAAAGGATGTTTGACTCTGGGATCTTAAACACTGGGTTGGTGCTTCTGCAACGATGTAGGACGATTTTGAAATTGGAGAAGAAAATGAGATGGGAGTTTTTTGACATAACCTAATCGAACCCTAACAGATTTACCCTCACAGTGCAGAGCACAGTGTCTTCTCGAAATGATGCTATCCACAGGAATCAAGTTTCGGCTTCAAGTTTTCTCGGGTCTGTGTGTGCAACAAGTGGGCGGGCAATATGCTAATGTTTCATGTTGACGGCAACATGAAACAGCTTGGGATTTGTTTTAAAAACGACTTATTTCATGATTCAGAGTCAACTCTTTCTTTTGAGAGACCACACCTTTAAACATGATGCACTTTTAGATTTAAAACTTTGCAGGATGTTTTCATTCACCACACTTTGTGCAAGGTAATTTTCAAAAATCTATAATAGGGGTTGGTCATGTGCTGGTCCTAAGCAACTAGTTTCTGCTCAGGACCAGCTCATAACCAGCCTATAACCAGCTCAGGACCAGCTTAAACCAGCTGCCATGCTTCAAAACATACCTAACAAGGTCAACAGGGTCACTTTCATTATACTGAAAAGCATGGCCAGGATATTATTAAAAAAATATATATATAAATAAAATTGACATGATGGAAAGAAATGACAGAATGCTCAGTTTTGGGTCAACTATTCTTTTAAAAACGTTATATAAGAGTAATTTCACAAATATACACTTGACATCTGATTCAGCAGTGCAGTAATAAAAACAATGTCAAATGACAGATTTAATAAAAATGGTGCTACAATAATAAGGCAGACCATGTAGATGGAGCTCAATGAGTGGAAAGAAGTTAAGAATCTTTCCTTTTAGACACTGAAGTGTCATTTTTGTTTTTATTTTCCACGTTTATTGGGGGAGAAAAAAACAGTTGTAAGCAATTGCTTTCCATAATGATTTACGGTTCGTTAGTCAATTTAATTTATAATTGAATCGGATGGCTGTGGCTCTAACTCCCTGTCTCCCAAGGATGAGAGCACGTTCAAACTGTTTCATTAACACCAGGGGCCTATAGAAAAACGACCCCAGAGCGCACCGCGCTGTTCCAAGCTTAAGTTGTTCTGCAAAACATACAGCGCTAATGGAACATATCCGAGTGCTGTAAAACACTACTGGGAACCAGAAATGACAAGTTTCATGACAGCTTTGCCTCTCTGGCTCACTCACAAGCAGTCTGTCATAAAAAATAAAAATAAACCTTTAGTCAAATTAATTCAACAACTGGCTACGCCTTGCTAAGCCACCCGAAAGCAGCCGAACGTTCCTCCCTTTGGCAAAAACCTACCACAAATTACCCATAAAAGCTAATTAATACAAAAATATCCCCAAAAATGTAGTGTTTGCGTACAAAGGACGCTTTATAGTCACATTACTAATTTAAGATTGCACATTTTCCTCAGAAACAGGGGCTCCGACAGAGCCTCTGAAACGAGCTTATGTGTTGTTTGCAGACCGACAGTCTAACGTTCCTGAAGCATGAGAGTAGAGTCCATTAACTAATAGAGATTAAAAGCCTGATGCCTCTCCCCCTCCCTCGGATTACACTTCCAAAGCACACGGCTGATTGATGAGAACCAGCAGGCTGCCTGGAATCTCCGCTTTCATTAAGGTTTCCCTCCCTCCTTCGCTCTTTCCATCCACCCATCCCTCCATCCGCTTCGCTATACCTCTGTCCATCTCGGTGGGGGAAGAGGGAAGTAAACAGATGGAGAGGTCTGGAGGAGATAAGTGGCAGCACTTTAGCATGAGCACTATAAGGGTTCCACGCACCGAAGGGTCATTTCTGCCACCTGACATGATCTATTCTGACATGAAAGAACTTCACCTATATGTCATCATCCTCTTTGTGCAGGTTCTCTTAGGGCTGGAGTAGACCGCAAGTTCCTGGCCCGCAAGGCTTGACGTTTAGATCTTACAAGGTGCTCAAAGAGTCCACAAGACAGAAGGTTTTTGGAAATAGCAGTAGGAGATGGAGATGGAGGCACCTGGGTGAAAGTGTGTGTGTTCGAGAGGGGCGGTTATGTCATTCTCAGGAGGATAAGGTGCCCTGACAAGGCAATCAGGAGTGAAGTGATTCTGCAGCCATGCGGCCTCAGTGCTCTCGTCCCTCACTCTGATGAGCTTTTGACAAATGGAGAGCAGCCGAAATTGGTTTTGTATGAGTGCTTTCAGATCTGTCTCTTAGCAGGATTATTGCCACCTGTCTTCATTGGCTACATGAGTCCGTCTATTCAGCTCACTCAAAGGTTTAGCGGCTGGTCGTTGAGGATAAAATGGCAAAACGGCTCCAAAAAAGCTCCGCTAACCTTCCGTCTCGGCCTTATAATTATTAATATTCAAGCCGGCCCTCCCCTCTCCTATCTGTGCCCAGGTGACCAAATTGCAGAGGTCAACAGCGCCACTCCAAACAAATCTGTTCGTCGCATATCGTCCAAATGTCAAGCAGAAGCTGAAACAGGAGGCTTGTGGAAGTGCGGGACCTATTACCAAAGCCCCATCACAACCCTTACAATCTGCTCGTGCTCCCTATTAAATTAATGACAGATAGTGCATCGCAATCAAGTGAACCTCCATAATCGGATAAGT
The DNA here is from genome assembly GCF_022985175.1 of Labeo rohita. NCBI lineage: Eukaryota > Metazoa > Chordata > Actinopteri > Cypriniformes > Cyprinidae > Labeo > Labeo rohita. Next base: position 16,083,047 of record NC_066874.1, on the reverse strand, counting down.
TACTCAATTCAGATAATGAAAGCTGAGGGAAACTTTGTCTTGGGGACAGTGATATCTCCAGTGATCAATCAAGGAGCAGCTGCAGCACTTTAGAGATTCTCTTTTGTCTAATCATTAATACGGCAACAAAAGAGAAACTATTATTTTAAGCCTGGGAAACAGAATCAATAGTCATGATCGATAGGCAGATTCACAGACTGTGTCACATTTACAGGACGAGAGTGTTGGATTGCGGTGACTCAGCTCTGTTTTTTGTTACGTGAGTATTTCCACATCAGGGACTGGAGCGAAATAGAAAAAAAAGTAATACTGTGAGGATACAAATGGAGGTGTGTAACACATACGTTGTACTGGGAACGCTGTCGGGCTCTGTGTCAAAGGGGCTCAACAAGTCCTGTGAAAAACGTTGTATTTATTACAAACAAACATTAATCTGCAGTATTAAAGGAATAGTAACTAACTTTCGTATCATTCCAAAATCATTCGAGTTTAGCTCATCTTCCAAGCACAAAGGAAGATATTTTTAATGAAACCTGAATGATTTCTGTCCCTAAATTGAAAATCCATTACACCCAAACTTTTAAGCTTCAAAAAGTATGAATCAAGCTGTTGTAATACTGACTGCTGTATTAACATTGAGCTACCACATATATAAAATATTAATGTTCTAACTTGTTTTATGACATGAAACCATCTAGATGCCACAAATATAGTCTATTATATCTTTACCGGAGACCAAGTGTGTGACAACATGCGGCTGTTAAAGGGGACATCGGATGCCCTATATACCTAGTTAGTATGATTCGTTAGGATCATACTTTAGTTAAAATTCCTCAATGATCATGTAAAACAACACTCGTTATACCTTGTCAACAACAGCTCTGTTCACATCGACCCGTTTCAGTGCATGTCTCTTTAAATGATAATGAGCTACTGATCCAATGCGTCCTGATGACTCTGACGTCAGGAGAAAATTAAGACTCTTAAGTTTACTTTTACGTTCATCCTCTGGCTCTTCAGTGGCTCAGATGTCGGAAGTAAATGATGACTGCAATGTTCATTATTACATCCAACAACAAAACACCTCAATCGCTCAATCTGAGACATTCTTGTCTACCCCTGCTCTGGTGTCGAAACAACGGCGGACTGTTTACAGCTCACTCAGGGCGGGTCTAAGGTAAGACGGTTGTGTCAATCAACAATCATGGGAGCTGCCTGTGCAGAACTATGTCAGGAATCTCAGAACAGCCTTATTTGAGAAAGTGATTATTATTATTAGAGATTTAAAAAAAACAAAAAAACACTGGGTTTTATCATTATAGGGCGGATGTGTACACACACTGGCAACACATTTTTGTTCAAATAACAAATGAATTTTGCATCCGATTACCCCTTTAATGTACTGGCAACATCCAGTTAGTATATTAATGGTGAATAACTAGAAGCTCAGCTTAGACAAGAAGGGACTGGCTATGAACACTAGAAGATGGCATGAAAAAGCAATATGTAATGCTATTTTTATCCGGCTTTTACAAATTTACACAAATTGCATTTGCAGGTGGCATGAGGGAGAGGGGCACACTCATGGGCCTCAAGTGGCAGCTACCCAAAAGGACCCGAAAGCTCCTCCCTTTGGCAAAAACGTACCACAAATGACTCATAAAGGCTAATTAATACATACATAAAAATGAACCATGGAAATGTACTGCTTGCATACAAAGGAAGCTTTATAGTTCTATACTCTTTGCAAAAAGTTGACCTCAGCTGAAGTGATATGTATAAACATGCAAAGATGAAAAGGACTAGTATTTAGTCAAGGTTAGTCTGACACTTGTGTCAGATTGTAAGCACTGGGATTTTTTAATTAAAAAGGAATGCCCTCATAACAAATGGGACAGGACAGACACATCAGAGATCCATTAATTAATATGCGTCAGTATGGTATGTTTGGCACAGACTGAGCTTATCAACTGTGGTGAAATGAGAGCTATTACACAACCTTAAGCTGTGGTAAAAACCTCAGTTATTGAAATGAAAGGTGCAGAGTGAAAGGGAAATGCACTGTCTGTCTGTATATATACAGTGTGTGTATAAATGTGTGTGGGGGTGTGTATGTGTGTGGATCAGGTTGTTTCAAAACTTTATTTTATTCCTTAGGGCCTTTTTTTTGTTTAGTGAAAAGAATATTTTAGCAATATCTTATTAATCACTTTTACCACTGAAAAAAATAAATAAAATAAAATAATAAAATAAAAAAATAAAAAATAGCTGCAAGCAGCAATTACCAGGGTTTAAGAAAGAAATTAAAGAAAGATGAAAAAAGACATTATTTAGCAAGCTTGTAACCACCTAAATCAATGCTTTTTAAAAAATAATTTTTGGCAAATCCAGGTAATTTACCATAGAAATATGATGTTTATTAACGTTTATGACTGTTATAGTGCCAGCTGTGGTCAGATCCACTTAAAACTTTGCATGCTTGTTTAGAATCACCTGTCGAAAGTGAACCGGTTTCATGAAGTTTTGACCTTTCCTTTAGGTTTTATAGGATTTGGGGAAAATTTGGACAGGACAGGACATTTGGACATTTTTGGCAATTATTGGCCTACACTGTAAAAAAAAAAAAAAAAACACAATTTGTTGAGTCAGCTTAAAATAATTTGTTACCCTGCTGCCTTAAAATTTTAAGTTCAGTCATCTAAAATAAGTTTAGTCAACTTGAAATGTTAAGTTGCACTAAGTAACAACTTGTGTTTGCTAAACTTAAAAGATGGGTAAGTAACCCAGCTGCCTTAAAAATTTAAGTTGATTCAAATCAAATATCTAAGTTGTCACTTAGTATAATTTAACATTAAAGTTGAATAAACTTTTTTTTGAGTTGACTGAATTTAAAATTTTAAGGCAGCCAGATTACAAATTATTTTAAGTTGACTCAACAAATTGTTTTTTACAGTGTAGAGAGTCCAGAGAATTGTACTGCAGTGTCTTTTCCAGAGCAAAAAACCTAGGACTATAGTTCGCAAAAGTTTTTTTTTTTTTTTTTTTTTTTACATCTCTTCAATCATTTAACAAACAATTTGATTGACAGCAGTGGTTCTAGTCTAGTCTAGACAATAAGTTGTCCGGAATGAGGACAAGAATATCGCGAAATGTACAATCGTTTATGCCCTTGAAAAATGCGACACTGCTCCCCGGTGGCTCATTTCCTTCAAATTTCTCTCAGACCTTTGGGGCTGTGAGTCAAACAAGCCCACAGAGTTTCGTTCCGATCGGCCTCCGTTAACCTTGTCTAACAGGTGGTCGTCGACCAACTTCTTCGATCAGTGGTGGCAATGTTTTTTGACATACACAAATGTCCTTGTAGACACTTGTGGCACTTCGGACGAACCATGCACAACAATTTTCGCATTGAAGTGGCCCCGCCCCTTTTTGAACATTTTGGTGCCCCTTTGCGACGGAAAGTTCAAGTTTTTTGATGTCCTGCATCTTCAATAAACAAGCTACAGATAGTCCAAAATGCAGCTGCTAGAGTCCTTACCAGGTCAAGAAAATATGATCATATTACCCCAATTTTAAAGTCTCTGCACTGGCTACCTATTAGGTTCCGCATTAGCTACAAAATATTACTTCTTACCTATAAGGCCCTTAAAGGTTTAGCTCCTGCGTAGTTAACTAGTCTTCTACCACGCTACAATCCATCATGCTCCCTAAGGTCACAAAACTCAGAACTTTTGGTAGTTCTTAGGATAGCAAAGTCCACTAAAGTAGGTAGAGCTTTTTCGCATTTGGCTCCCAAACTCTGAAATAGCCTTCCTGATAACATTCAGAAATCGGACACACTCTCTCTGATTAAATCTAGATTAAAGACTCATCTTTTTAGCCAAGCATTCAAATAATGCATCTCATAAACTCTTACTGCAGTTATATCTGGTCAAATGCACATTATTAATCTTTTAGCTCTGGTTGAACAAATCCTTTTTGCTTTGTTTGAACAGCAGCTACGCTAATTATGTTCCTATTTGTTCTCTGTTTCTGCCATGGGATTGACATCCTGTGGTAACTAGGAATTCACAAGCTTCAGTCTGGATCCAGAACAATTAAGAAGAGATGATGCCAACCCCTCAGAGGACTTCAGATGATGCCAACCCTCAAACAACATACAGCACTACCGAATTTTGCTACTAATTTATAGTGTTCTTTGTCTGGTTGATTACATCATTAATTGATCTTTACCATACAACTCTGCCATATGTACATCAACTTGACAGTCACCACCAGTGAGCTACTACTAAATATATTGTAAAAATGTTCATTTGCTGTAAAGTTGCTTTGCAATGATATGTATCGTGAAAGGTGCTATATAAATAAATTTGAATTGAAATTTTAATTGAGAAACAGTTAACAACAGTAGGGTTAGTTCACAAAAGTAGGTTTTTCAAAAAGTGCGAAATGCCTGAAAATTTCACCAGGCTTATGATCGAATCTGAAGGCCGATTGGGGGGGGGAGCCTGGGTCATGTTGTCAGCGGTGTGAGTACCACCATCCCTCCAAATTTCAAGTCTCTACGACTGGTTGGTTGGTCGGTTTTAAAAAGGAAAGGAAAGGACGTGACGTGTGGCCAAGTATGATGACCCATACTCAGAATTTGTGCTTTGCATTTAACCCATCCAAGTGAACAGCGGGCAGCTATCAGCACCCAGGGAGCAGTTGGGGGTTCAGTGCCTTGCTCAAGGGGCTCACCTCAGTTGTGGTATTGAGGGTGGAGATAGCACTGGTTATTCACTCCCCCCACCTTCAATCCCTGCCGGACCTGGGACTCAAACCTGCAACCTTTTGGTTACAAGCCAGACTCCCTAACCATTAGGCCACGGCTGCCCCCACATGGAGATCTCTGATCCATGACCATTCTAACAATTACAATAGGGTTTCAGCACTAAGCGCTTGAACCCCTAAAACACAACAACTGCAACAACAACAAAACACTAAGACAGTTCTTAAAACATTAAGTAATAAATGTTCGGAGTGACACAAGAATGATTAAATGATGAAAGAATATACTGGATGAACTATCCCTTTAAACATGGTTTATGTACTGTTTAAAGTAGCTAATATTAAGCCACATATTTGTGAATCTGAATTACACCTGACGACAAGGAAATTCTAATTGGGAATTCTATTAATCTGGAAGGATTTTATATGTTCATATCAAACTATGAACAAGAAGCAAGAGGACAATAGGCTTTTGTGGCGTGCTATGGTATTGCCTGCGGTAATTATTGTAAAATGTATTATTGCACAGTGTCAGCGAATGAGATTTAAACATCTATACCCATCACTACAGAACAGTCTCCACTTCTGACCCAGAAACTTAAAACTATAAAGTCTGCAAGATTTTAATTCATTCATGTTCATAAAATAGAACTTACAACTGACATTTACACAAGTAAGTGGGACATCAATTATGTAAAATTAAACCAATCCCTTGTGTTTGACTTTGGATGAGTGCCTTTAAATACCTTATGGCAGTAATTTTGCAAATGATTAGGCAGATAACTCATGATGGAATGGTAATTTCAATGATTAATACAAATAAGGAGGGATTGGTTGGTGCCATGATCTAGAAAGTCATTCTTGCATTACTATTTTTATCATTTAAATTTTTTTCCCCCTTAGGTACACTTATTGTTACAGTAGTCATGGTTTCTTGTCTGACAAATAATTGCAATTTATATTTTATCTCACTACTGCCCAACCTCTCTCGGACCATTAAAGGGATAGTTTACCCCAAAATGAAAATTCTTATGAGCAGAGGAATGCATACACATGCATCATGGTACTCTTGATAATGCCGGAGGACTGTCGTGGGAGAGAATAAAACATTGAATAAAGTCACTATTTTTGTTTTCTAATACTTTTGTAGCTTCCTAAAATTCAGGGTGAACCACTGATGTCACATGGACTATTTTACTGATGTCCTTACTACCTTTCTGGGCCTTGAACATGGTAGTACCATTGCTGTCTATGCAGGGACAAACAGCTCTCGGATTTCATCAAAACTATCTTAATTTGAGTTCCGAAAATGAACGAAGGACGCACAGGTTTGAAACGACATGAGAGTGAGTAATTAATGACAGAATTTTCATTTTTTGGTGAACTATCCCTTAAATATGTCTATGTAAACACACTAAATGCTTCAGTTCATGTTAACTGATGTTAACAAATGGAACATGTATTGTATAAATCATATAATAATCACTGTGTAGTTCAGAGTGAAATTTCCAACCTGGATCTACATCACATGGATATTTTCAGCATTGCTTAAGCATCACTAACAATAATAGTTATCGCTCTAAACACGGCGTATTCTTCACCACAGACTACACAGATCAGTGATCACATTAATAAATAACAAAGCAAATAATGTTTAGCACAAATTTCCCTAAAGACTGTCAGCGAGCGTAATCAACTCTTTTAAGTATGTGTTGATTAAAGTAAAAATGAACTGTTTTGTCCTCAGGGATGTGTTTTCATATGAGGCAGGCTCTTCTGTTCTCTCTCTCTTTTAACACATTCTCTTCAAACCAGAGCCCTGCTTTAGTCTTCCATAAGTATAATCATCCAGAAAATTAATAATCATTTTCTAACACCACAATGAATCATTACGCTTTGGACAATTAATAATGGAGGAATGAACCAAGATCTATAATTACAATGCTTATGATGCATATCATCAAAATTTTAATCCAACATTCCCCCGTTTAATTTAGCCCAGGTTGTTGGTCATTAGTGGCTTTTCCGGTTGACTTGAAGGTGTTTCAATCAGCAAAATCATTGCTCACTTCAAAAGCTGTACGTAGGTTGATTAATTCTGTCAAAAGAAGCCATGGGGAGTTTTTTTTTTTTTACTCTTTCCAAAAAGCAAACTTAAACTAAATCCCCAGTCCTCATCTCTAAAATGTTAAATGAATAAAAGTAGGATGCTTTCGTGTGCACGCTGTGCAGCAATATTTATTATAAGATAAAATGCAGAATATTGACTTGCACTATTGATATTTTTAAAGAAAAAAAAAATCTAAAATTAATTCCAGCCTTTGAATTTCTTCAAACCAGTTAAACTGTCAACCCCCACATGAAAAATGTAAATACTGAGTGAACCTTTTAACGCTTCTTTTGTTGGGTGTGTCTTCAATGTTCATACAAGCTTTAGGGCAGAACAGGCATTCGTCCCCCTCGGCCTTGAAAGTACCACTCAACAAATTAATTACCATTTTTTGATGAAATAGTTAAGCTTGTGCTTGCTTCAAACAGTGAAGGGCCTTTTGCTCTTCACCCAGGCAAATGGCATGTTTCTTCATTTACTCACAAGAATGACAGGATAAAAAAAGTAGGGGGTTGGGTGGCACTTCCTGTAGTGGTCCTCTTTCTCAAGCCAACAGGTCAATGGAAAAGCAGCCTGAGATGTTGTGTCATTTCCATAAACTCGAGAGCAAGCCCTCACTTTGAGTGCATATCTGTTCTCAAAATATCAGCACAATTGCAAGCTTAATAAACCCATTTACTCAATTAATTACGAAGAAGAAAAGCAGTTCTTCAGCCTGGTTCAGAGGAATCCATGAGCACTCAATGGATTCATTACAAATTGTTGTCCACCCTTCTACAAGTCCTCATTGCTGCTCCATGGTCAATGACAAATGGCAATGATAAAGAAATGGAAAAAAAGGAAAAAAAAAAAAAAAAAGAAAGAAAGAAAGAAAAAAGACTAGTTTATTACACCATAACCTGGTTCTTAGAAATGCACTCTTCATATTCTTTTTATTTATTTATTTACATATTTATTTATTTATTTATTTTTTACATTTCTAAATATTTTTACCTTTTTTGGTATGCCATGTGGAGGAAAAAAGTAAAACGTAATGATTTTTTAAATAAATAAATAAATAAATATTTTGACATTTTTATTTATTTATTTATTATAAATATACTAATACCATTGACTACTCATTTGTAATGCTGATATGTTAGAACCTGCATTAACTTTACATGGGCAAAAAATGGGTTAAATTATCAGATTTTTTTAAAATATATTTATTGACATAGTCACAAAGGTCTACAGGAGTCCAGTTTATGATATAATTTACTATTTTATGGAAATTATGTTAGTTTTCCAGATATTAAAGCAGTTTTGTTGAAGAGATTTTATCTATCTATCTATCCATCTATATATATATATATATATATATATATATATATATAAATATAGAAAAAAAAAACAGATTAAAAAGCTTAAACGGTCTAAGAATGTTATTAATTTTACGAGGCTTTTATATTCAGGGCAGCTGAATCATCCTGACATTTTTACTTGATAGATATTTTTACTAAAAATATAAAAATATTTTTTAGTTAGTTACATATTCTTATTTAAATTAAAAACACTCTAATCATAGAAATTAAGTATTCAAGCTATTCCACGTACAAACTGCATTCATAATTTATTTTTAAATAAGATCATTCATATGACATGGTCCATTTAAATAGCTTTACTCAAAGATGTTGAGCATAAAACACGTGTTTATGACTGATTGGTAAGTTTCATTGCTGTTATGTAGATGTAAATATCAAAACATAAAATGGTCAAGGCTTTGCCTTTTTTTTTTTTTTTTTGTTTGTTTTACTAATTAGATAAACTTCAGGAAACAAGACGCATATAGTTAGCGAGTCTAGTCACAATATATGACGTCCTTTTAAACAGACGCTTGTGATGAGTACTTGCATGTATGCGCACGCACACAAGCACACACACAAAAAAAATGTTTTAATCAGTATCTGGAGATGGCGTCTGAAAACATCTCTGCATTCAAGTGGATGAGGAACGTCCTTGAGATTTTGCGGATTTAAATAGCCTATTCTTGCAATGAGAGGAGCTTCATTAAACGAGCTAGAAAAATGTCTTTTAACATTCTGAAAAGAGGCATTCTCTTCTCCTCAGTAAAGCGGAGCGCTTTCAGAGGTCCACATATTCATTAGCACATAACATTACCGTGCCTTCTGACAAAATAGTAAGGTAATTTGGTCGCTTCTAGTGTAACAGAAAACTGATCCCCGGATTCCAACTAATGACCTCGTCTCCTTTTTTCCAGTAAGGCAGCAACCATTGGCACTCAAAAGCGCACACTAGAACTTACTGGACCTCGATGAATGACCAATTGTGGTTACGATATCAATGATATCATTGTTAAGTGTGATTTCAGTTGAAATGCACACAAGCGACACATTTAGCAGAAAACCAAAGTCAACCAGATGTTGTCTAAGCACAGGCGAACGAAAACGTATATCTCCACGACTGAAGATGGTATACATGTACCTACAGAAGCGATTTCGCAGTAAGCTTTCTCATGCATTCAAGCCCATCTGTTTGGGAGAAGTGAGCAGCACAGTCTTTAGCCTGTGATAACATACTGCTTTGTAAAGGCTGACTTGTTTTAGCATCGCTGAAATATCCTGACAAGGAGAAACGAATATGACAACTATCAGAACAACACTTCATTAGATCTGCCTTTGCTAAAATTAATCAACGGCAGGCGGAGGGCTGGGAACGCGCGTGAAAGGCAGGAACATCAAATAGAGCGCCGTCCCAGAGCCTGTGCCTTTGTAGAACTTGTTTACTCTCCCCAAGCCATTCAAAATGTCAAACTTATTTATTCTAACTTGAAGAGGCACTGCGGCCTTCTTTTTATATTTGTCAACACTGCAAGCCACCAAAGCGTTATTTGAGGAGAGAGAGAAAGAGAGAGAGAGAGGGAATGGGAGAAAAAAAGACAGACAGAAAGAAAGCATTCCAGATAAAATCCCTTTATTTCTCCATTTCTCTTTAGGGAAAAAAACACCCTGACCACTTCATAGTTCTCGCTCTGCCATGTCAGGGCAGAGTGTTATGCTGAAAGCACAAAAATACCAGTGCAAATCATGACCACACACAATGGGCATGTGATTTATTTAAACACCCTGTGATTCACCCAAACCCACTTTTTCCCCCCTGTAAGCAAACTCCTCCATGCACTTCATCAGCCCTTAAGTAGAAGAAAACTAATAAATGAACAAACCTTTAAAGACATAGTTCACCCAAAAACGAAAATTACCCCATGATTTACTCACCCTCAAGCCATTCTAGATGTATATAACTTTCTTCTTTTAGACAAACACAGTCAGAGTTATATTAAAAAAAATGTCCTGGCTCTACCAAGCTTTATAATGGGTGTTGAGAGTCCAATAAAGTGCATCCATCCATCATAAACAGTACTCTACACAGCTCTGGAGGGTTAATAAAGGCCTTCTGAAGTGAATCAACAAGTTTGTGTAAGAAAAAGATCCCTATTTAAAACTTTATAAACTGTAATCTGTAGCTTTCGCTAATTGGCTTAATTGGCGTAAATATAGTGGCACTCCAACGGATGACGCTGGACGTAAGCAAACACTGTGACGGAAGCAGAAATGGTATTTGTAAACCATTCGAATTTCTGTGATGGTTTCTATAGTTTTTTTCAGCAGGGGAGACTTGCATCAGGGTTGCCATGTTTTCACAACAAAACCCATCCAGCTGCTACTCAAAACTGCCCAAAAATCGCATTCCGGGGGTAAAATACATGTTTTTTGGTGGGATTCCCCTGGTAAAATTAGCATTCCAGGGGCTTATGTTATTGGGGTCGCTTCAACCCGCAGACATGAAAAACAATAAGTGTTAAAGTAGCCCAATTCCCAGGGAAAACCGTGGACATGGCAACACCGACTAGCATATGCTCACTGGAGCTTACGCTACGTCTATGTCCTACATCATCTGCTAGAACAACACATTCTCACTCCCAACTCCTCATATATTGACGCTTGGTCAGGACTCTTCGGTGTCAGTTTATGACGCACAAGATATCCCTTTAGCGTAATTTTTTGATGTGCAGGATCATCCACTGCTAAGAAACAGAGTGTCTATTTACACTAAGTGCAAATAGCCCGCCTTGTTGGCAGAGGCTATTTACACTAACTCCGCCCACCAGTACAAAAGATGGTTGTTGATTGTTGGCTCCAGTGGCGCAGAGGATTAAGCACTCATTTCAAAGTGATTGATCCGGGTTTGAATCTGCCTTCTGGTGGACATTTTTTCCCTCCCTTTTCAAATCTCATATCATATCAGAAAGGCATTTATTTTTAATTAAAATGAAGGAAGTAACTAAAAAAATTCGAAAATAAAATATCGGATAGAGTTAGGGTAGGTGTAGGGAGGGCTTATTGTCCCAATAAGGCAGCATCCATTTAATAAACTGAATTAAAACTATAATTTACACTCAATACGTAATTACTGCATATTGTTTTAATGAACTACTACCATAATGAAGTGCAGATAATTGTGTCTATTTGCAATAAGTATTATAAATAGCACAAAATCCTGCTATTTTAACATAGTGTAAATACAATCTATAGCTATTTGCACTTAGTGTAAACAGCATCTATTGTCAAGAAAATATGCTATTTTCACTTATAAATACAGATAGATACAACAGTCATAATTTATTAAAAAAAGTATTAATATTCCAAGTCTTCCGAGGCTTGTGTGAGGAATAGATGAGATCGCCGTCTATGTCCCCTGTAAAGCAGGGTTGCCAGATTTTCACAACAAAACCCACCCAATTACTACTCAAGACTAGCCCCGTTTCAAGGGGGGTTCCCTGGTCAAAATCGTGTTCCAGGGGGTAAAATACTTTTTTTGGTGGGGTTCCTCCAGTACATTTCGCATTCCAGGGGCTAAATATCACGCTATTGGGGGCACTTCAACCCGTGGACATAAAAAACAACCAGCGGCAACAGTGTTAAAGTAGCCCAATTCCTGCGGACTTAGCAACACTGCTGTAAAGCTCATTCTGTGTGCTCAGTGTGCTGCAGTCTGTGCACAAATTCTTTTTTTTTTTTTTTTTTTTGTCATCCGCGAATTCAAAAAGTGCCGCCAGAAGAAGCTTTACGTCAGCCTTGTGAAATGCTATTGGCTCTTGTGTGTCTCGTGACAAATTGCATAATGCTAAGGGAGTATCTTTTTTGAATGAGATAATGTTAGTGCATTAACTTTACTTTACGTTACTTTATTGGACTTCAAAATCTAAACAGCCATTCACTGCAATTATAAAGCTTGGAAGTGCCAAGACATTTTTTTAATATAACTCCGACTGTATTCATCTGAAAGAAGAAAGTCGTATACACCGAGGATGGCTTGAGGGTGAGTAAATCATGGGGTAATTTTCATTTAATGAGCTGACAAAAAAGAAAACAAATCTCACTTTGTGAATCATTTTTTGGATTAATTTTTCTGATTGTTTGGTCTGTCTTACTGTGTCAGTGTTGAGATTCGTAGCGCTTGCATCCGCTATCAGCACTAGCCACACCTTGGCAAAGACGGCGAATGGTGAGCGCTGGAGAGAGCAGGCGGAACCAATACAACAGGCCATATGTCTCAACATATGTACTCTGAGCAGCAGGATGGATGAAGGAGAAAAGGAGAGGGAGGTGGAGAGGAAGGAGAGGTAGAGAGACTTGAGGAATGGAAGAGAATAAAAAGATAAATGTGGAATATGGGTGAATGAGAAAAGGAGAGAGAAAGAGATGGAGGGGGAGGGGGGGCAGGTATGTCCTGACAGGTCTTAGCTTGTCACGCTTTCAGAGCGCTCCTCGGCCATTAGCAGCGGCAGCTTGACAAACTCCGGCTCGTGATTTATTCTGCTAAGGCATGTTGCGAGGCTGTCGGAATTCGTCACGTTAAAATCCTAATTAAAACTGTTAATCACAGATTCCTGTTTGTTCAGCACACCGTGTGAAATGAAAAATGCATTCAAATTATTCACTAATGCTCTTTTTAGACAGGTAAGCCTGCATACCCTCAAGCGTCAATATGCACAGGAACTCTGCAAAGTTTTCAGCGAAGCTTATGAACACCTTGGGGCTTGGCTTTTATAGTTTTTTTCCCTCTTTCTCATCACTTTCATGTGCACATCTGCAGTTTTAAAATTACTTCAAACAAAGATACCTTGTTTTTAGGTAAAACAAAAATCTGTGTCAGAAGTGCAATGACTAAAAGCATACATAACCTTTATTAGCATGGATGGAGCTAAATGTATCAACATATCATTTTTCAGGCTCCCTCGAATACAAATGTGTAAAAATTATTTTAACAATGAACAGCTACATACATACAGTATTTTTTGCGATGCTATTATTATTGTTATTTTATTTATTTATTTATTTTATTTCCTCATAAGGCCATGAGGCCTTTTTTGGCTTGCCCCAGTTCTCTTTCTCTAAACTTTTTCTTGCTATATTAGCAAATATGCACATTTTGGTTACATTTAAACCTTGTCACTGTCATTCATCATATGAACTGTTTCCTAAATAATCTTATATTATTATTTATATCATCCTCTCAAGAAGTAAACATCACATTGGAAAGTATTCAATTACTTTATGTATCTTATATACATTAATGTTAAAAAGTTTAGGGTCAGTATTTCTTTTGAAGAAATTAATACTTTTATTCAGCAATCACATTAAACTGATTAAAATGATAGTAAACACATTTAAAATATTAGAATACGTTACAAAATATTTTTTAAAAATATTTATTAGCCCCTTTATTAGCTCAAAAACATTAAAACTTTATATATTATAAACACACACACACACACACACACACACACACATTATATATATATATATATATATATATATATATATATATAAGTATAAATATTTGTATAAATATCAGAATTAAATTACAGCATTAAAAACTGTAAAACTGTCAACCCTGTTATCATCAACCCAGACTGATCTCAACATATGTTAAAAAGTGGTAATTGTTACACTACTTATGTATGTAATTTTATGAAAAAGTTCTTTAAAAATCGCCTTATCAAACAGAAAAAGCTATTTGTTTAATAAAAATAACCCCTCATATCTGTCTTCTTTTCTAAACTTTTTATACTTTCTTTTATATGTCTATTCATTCAGTTAGAATCGGTCATATTTTCATGATAACTTCCCAGCAAGTTTGTTTCTTGGTTGGTAAGGCAGCAGAATTCTCAAAATACGAACTGACCACAAAGCTCTTCCACACAATGAGTAAACGAGGAAACATCTCTAGATGTTTGAGTGAGGTGTGAGGTTACCATCTTCATGAGTAACATTTTCCACCCCATAAACAGAGAAGCTTTTCCCCACACCAGCATCCAGAACATTCCAGACCTCTACTGAAGCATGTTCAAAAAAGCAGACGAGTAGAGAGGAGGACAGAAGGAAAGTTCAGACAGGTGTTGGGGTTAGTGAGGGCCTCAAGTTGAAACAATAACATGTTAATGGCAGAATAAGAGAGATAGTCTTTTTTGTTTGTTTTTCTTAAGCTTTTAAAAGTTAAAGACCCCCATATGTTTGACGAGTGTAGATTTTCTTTCTGTTTTAACACGTATCAATTTGGCCAGGATCATGACATGAGAAATCAAATTTGCCTTGACCTTTTGGCATATAAGAGGTGTTTGTACCATTAAAACATCCTGCAAGTTTCATAGCTTAAAACATCCCTCTCATTATAAACACAGCATTTATTTCATCAAGCTCAAAAAACTGATAATTTAGATCTGAGGTGCAAGATGATGTCACCCGGGCACAAACATTAGCATAAACACTGCCTCCAGAGCAAGGCATCTGCAAATAGTCATCTTCTCACCATAGGACCCGCCCATTGACGTTTAGTCGGTTAACGGCTTGACACTTGAATATGCTGAATGCGAGTGTCGTGTTGTGTTGCGTCGAAAGCAAATAGAAACTACAATTATCGCTTCTATCTTGTCTACACTGCATACAGTATCCAGATGCACGTTAACTTTCTGTCGTCAATCGGACAAATGAAGTGAAAGAACATTCACTTTGACGCGTTTGATTTAAACAGCTAATTTGCATCTTTGTACAGATATCAGAAGGATCCCAGCATAAGGAACACATGGATAGTTTATTTTTAATGGCATCCCGGATCATGTCAGAAGATTGTTTGAACTTCAGACAATGTTGTTTTGTAATCGAGGCACAGTGTCATGGAGAGCTCACAAAGAAAGATGTGAAAGTTGTTGAGTTATTGAAAGAAGAAGCGGTACTAGATCTGACTGCAGCTGCATCACAAACTGTAAGTAAATTAATTCATAATGCATTGTGTGGAAATGGCCTTTTTTATTATATTGTCAAAACATTCACATGCAGTATTGAGGGGGCAGGGCATTGATACTGATTCCTGTACAATGACGTTAGCCAATCATAACAGTAGCGCTTACTGAAAAGTCTTAAAAACAGGTTGTTTTAGACAGAGGGTCAGAATATCAAGGAACCTATTAAAATAATAAAAAACTCCATGTCATGACCCTATTAGGATGAACATCCTAGCTATAAACCATGCTTTGCTACTTGCTAGACAGTTATAGTATTAGGGGAGGGGCTTAATCTTTCTAGAGACCATATGATTGGACAAAAATCAGTTAAAAATACCATGTTAATATGAATGAATTTTTTGTATTATTTTAAATATTTTGAACATATTTTGAAACATGTATGACATTCTATTAACTTTTTCCCCACCACACATGGAATTTGCAGTTAATCATGAGACAACGCTTCCCTGCCAAACGTGGAATTTTCTGGGTTTCTGTGTTCTGAGTCTAGAATGTGCTGATCAAAAACACAGACGAGGAAGACACAGAAAAGAGTGAACAGTGTTGCCATGGGTTTTTTGCCAGTTTGTCATGTCTGTGTGTTGAAGAGACCCCAATAATGTAATATTTAACCCCTGGAATGGTAATTTTCGGGAACCCTGACAAAAAACGTGTATTTTACCCCCTGGAATGCAATTTTTCAAAACGCAATTGGGCTAGTTTTGGGCTAGTTTTGAGTAGCAATTGGGCAGATTTTTTTGTAAAAAAAAACCTGACAACCCTACGAGTGCATATGCATATGAAAAATAATGCGATCATCAACATTAAGCCACATATAAATGAAAACTGCCTAAATTATCAACATTTCGACATTATACAGAGTGAAATGTCAATCCAGGAAGTGGTAAAGGACTGTGCAAGCTTTGGGAGTGCTGATGGAAGCCATCTACTGCATCTTTGCTTTGATAATAATACTAAATATGATTTAGATGTAGTCTTTCATAAAGATGCAATTTTCTTAGCTTTTTGCTTAAAATGTTGCTTTTTTTTTTTTTTTTTTTTAAACCAACCTACATTCAAGTGTTGATAAAAAAAGAATGCTTAAAGCTAGAATAAAATGGATTTTGTTGTTGTTGTTGTTGTTGTTGTTGTTGTTGTTTAAAAGTAGAGGGTCTGTTCTATATTTTGATGCATTGCATATTCTTACAACAAAATATTCTGGAGGCCATAAAGTTTTAGTGAAAAACATAAAAAATGCTGGCAGTGACTGGTAACTTTTTCAAAAAACGCTGGTGGGGAAAGAGTTAACTGAACGGAAAACCTACTGGTAATTTTCTGACAGGACAAATGGTTTTATATAGATTCTTCCCTTGTGTGTAACATATATTATCAATATTTACAAGAACTCTGCAAATTTAAAATACTTAAGTTAATTTAGTCAGTCTTTATAGCTAACACACAGACTAAAAGCCACAGATTTTAGATTTCATAGTGTCTTTAAAGGAGTGTGTTTGATATTACATTCAACCGCTGAAGACGCATTTAAAGATGCCTGTCTGAAAAACCAGACCGTGAACTGAAGTGCCAAGTAAAGATAGAAACAGAGAATGGGGGCGCCAAAGAGGATTCTTGAGGGAGAAAGAGGGGGTGGGATAAAGGGAAGTAAGGGGGACTGGTGAAACACAAATGGTTCTGTGGCTGCCTGCTGTGAAGACCCCATTAAAAACAACAAGGGAAGCAGCAGGCAGTCGGTCCACACACCTCTGCGTAGCTCTATGATGTATCTGTCAGATAACCCAGCGCTACCCAATGAAGGAACATCAGACGGAAGTTTGACTGGACAAGGAGCAAGGCAGAGGAGATTTGGAGGTGGAATTTTGGCATTTGGAGCGTTCGCGTCTTGTCGTCATCCCTCTCTTTTGTTGTCGGATGTCATTTTGTGCCACCCACAGGAGAGTGTTTTTCCGTTCCTACTTCAAATGCTAATAAAGTGTTCAGGCCAGTGACTTTGCTCATATGATCAAGTCTGATTCAAAGTTTTAATAGAAATCCTAACCTTATCTCAATCCCCATATCATTTCTGCCCAAATTCATTTTCCCAAATCATTCAGGCCAAATGCCAAAGCGGCTGCACCATGACTCCTATCAAAATAGTGCTTCCATCTTCCCTCCTTCACTCGCTGTAATCCTCTCTCTCAGAGCAGCCCACCAATTTTATCAAGCCTTATATGATGAGTGCATAACAGCTGAAGCTTACAACTTAAACCAGACCAGCGGGAGAGAGTTAAATCTTTCAGTTCCCATCTGAATTACACAATAGGTTACGAGCCCATTGGATTTACATCACACAAGGAGCGTGTGCAACGCTCACTCTTAAAGCGCCCCATAAAAGCATGTTTCGTAGCTAAACGTGAACAACATTTACTTTTAGCAAATGTACACAATTTAACTATTGGTAATACTTCACAATATAATTCAGTTTGTTAACATTTGTTACTATGCATTTGGTATCATGAACAACGCATAATAGATTTACTAAACGTACTAATCTTAGTTACATTTTATAAAATCATGAAATGTTAACTACAGTACAGTTGTGGTCAAAAGTTTACACCCCCCTTTTAGAATCATTAAAAATGTTAATTATTTTACCAAAATAAGATGGATCATACAAAATGCATGTTATTGTTTATTTAGTACTGACCTGAATAAGATATTTAACATAAAAGATGTTTACATATAGTCCACAAAAGAAAATAATAGTCGAATTTATAAAAATGACCCAGTTCAAAAGTTTACATACACTTGATTCTTAATACTGTGTTCTTACCTGAATGATCCACAGCTGTGTTTTTTTTTTCTCTTCTTAATTTAGTGATAGCTGTTCATGAGTCTCTTGTTTTTTTCCACAAATGCTTTTGTTTTCCAGCATTTTTGTGTATTTGAACCTTTTCCAACAATGACGGTATGATTTTGAGATCCATCTTTTCACACTGAGGACAACGGAGGGACTCATATGTAACTATTACAGAAGGTTCAAACACTCACTGAAGCTCCAGAAGGAAAAATCATGTATTAAGAGTCGGGGGGTGAAAACTTTTGAACACAATGAAGATGTGTACATTTTTCTTATTTTGCCTAAATATCATTTTTTTTCATTTAGTACTGCCTCTCGGAGGCTACAGAAGTTAGTTAGTACAAGTTAGACAAAATAAATCAAATTTACCCTGATCTTCAAATTTAAAAAGTTTTTAACCCCTGCTCTTAATGCACTGCATTTCCTTATGGAGCATCAGCGGGTGTTTTAACCTTCTGTAATAGTTGCATGTGAGTCCCTCAGTTGTCCTCAGTGTGAAAAGATGAATCTTAAAATCACACAGTCATTGTTGGAAAGGGTTCAGGTATACAAACAATAACAGAAAACCAAAGAATTTGTGAGACCTTTTTCTGAAGAACAGCAGGCAGGTTAACTGTTCAGGACAAACAATGGACTCATTAACCTAACTATCAACTATTATTTTCTCTTGTGGACTATATGAAAACATCTTTTATGTGAAATATCTTATTCAGGTCCGTACTAAATAAACAATAACATGCGTTTTGTATGATCCCTCTTATTTTGTTAAAATAATTAACATTTTCAATGATTTCTAAAGGGGGATGTAAACTTTTGACCTCAACTGTAACTTACAATACATCATCAGAGAGTGATTTAGCCACTGCACAAATAATGTTGGTTGATGAAAGAAGAAACTGAATGAAAAGGCCTGTGACAGGCTTTTGCTGCACTTTATGTTGCAGAATCAAAGGAAAACACTACTTTATAGTCAGAGCAGGTGTGAAAAAGCCTTAGCATAATTCATTTGTCTGCCTAATTACTCCAAGGACAGGACTAGTGTTTCACCTACAGCCAACGCTAATGAGCAAACGTTACCTTCTACCAAACTAATTCATTCTTGTTAATGTGCGGGGTAGCAGCCCCTCCCACACTGAACTGCCTCTCAGATGAGCCCCCTCTTTTCAGTAATTGGTGGTCACCATGCCTCTGTAATGGTCGCACTGACCCTGTGCAGTGCATAAGCCGTATCGTCCTGGCTGTGAAGCCCTTTGTTTAGCTAGATCAAGAGCACGTTAATGGGGAAAGATGAAACGGAGCATGCCGCATTCAAAAAGACAGCCCTCCAGCAGGAAGCAGGAAGTCAAGAAAGATACTAACTACTACTGGCTTTTAGATATTGAGCAAAACCCAGCAAAGCACCATAGACTTGTGATTATCATTAGTATGTTTAACATGATTATGTTGTCGCAAATAGAGTAACTGACCATTATATTATATTATATTATATACAAAAGTTCTTTCTGGTCCTCGATTCTGACTGGCTGAGAGGAGTGTGATATTCTAGTGATATCAGAACTCCAACTGTTTCATTGTTTATCACTCAGCTTACGGTATTTCTCACAGTGAGTGTCATAGTGGACGGGCAAACACACTATAATTTTATAAATAATACAGTTTTTGTGTCACAGAATGAAGTTTTAGAGTTTTTTAGGCTAGAATGTACTTGTTTGGACTTCAAATATGTGGTTTGTTAATAAAGATAATGTAAACTACTTGAAAATTTGCTGCAGTGTTTTCTGAGATTTGAGCTCCAGAGCATCTGCGGCTGTTTAGT
Source organism: Labeo rohita (assembly GCF_022985175.1). NCBI lineage: Eukaryota > Metazoa > Chordata > Actinopteri > Cypriniformes > Cyprinidae > Labeo > Labeo rohita. Next base: position 16,063,153 of record NC_066874.1, on the reverse strand, counting down.
GCTTATGAACCTGCCGAGAGCAACCTTACCTTGGCCAGTTTTTTGCCGCTGCCTTTGATGTCTCTATAGTGGTTAAACATGAGATATAATTAGTTTTGGATAAATCCGCGGGTTGAAGAGACCCCAAAAACATGATATTTATCCCCTGGAATGCAAATTTTACCAGGGGAACCCTGCCAAAATACCTGTGTTTTACCCCACAGAATGCGATTTTTAACAGGGAACCCCCCTCTAAATGAGATTGGGCTAGTTTTGAGGAGCAATTGGGCGGGTTTTGATGTGAAAAACTGGTAACCCTGCACTGAGTGAGTGTCATGGTGGACACCCAAATACACTATAATTTTTTTAAATAATACTGTTTTTATGTCATGGAATGTTGTTTCAGAGTTTTTTAGGCTAAAATGTACTTGTTTAGATTTTAAATATGCAGTTTGTTAATAAAGATAATGTAAACTACTTGAAAATTTGCTGCAATGTTTTCTGAGATTTGAGCTCTAGGGCATCTGCGGCTGTTTACTGCTTCTGAACCTGCCGATAGCAACCTTACCTAGGCCAGTTTTTTTATGGAATTTGCCACTGGCTTTAAAGTCTCTATAGTGGTTAAAGAAGATATAATTCATTTTGGGTAAATCTAACGAGCAGTCTTTGGTCTCATTAATCTATTATTTGTTCCAGAGAAAATAGTTTTGGCTGAGGACAAAATCTCATCACACTATATTTATGTTTTATACAACAATTCTATCTGCTCCTTGAATCTGATTGGCTGAGATGTGTGCGATATTCTAGTAATATCTGAACTTCTACCGTTTCATCGTTTGTATCACTCAGCTTGCTGTATTTCTCATAGTGAGTGTCATGGCAGATGCCCAAATCCACTATAATTTTATAAATAATACTGCTTTTGTGTCACAGAATGTAGTTTTAGAGTTTTTTTAGACTAGAATTTATTTGTTTAGACTTCAAATATACAGTTTGTTAATAAAGACAATGTAAACAACTTTAAAATTCGCTTTAATGTTTTCTGAGATTTGAGCTCCAGGGCATCTGCATCTGTTTAGTGCTTATGACCCGCCAAGAGCAGCCTTACCTTGGCCAGTTTTTCTGGAATTTGCAGCTGGCTTTGATGTATCTATAATGGTTAAACATGAGATATAATTCATTTTGGGTAAATCTAACAGACAGTCTTTGGTCTCAATAATCTATTATTTGTTCCAGAGCAAACAGTTTTGGCTGAGGGCAAAATCTCATCATGATATACTTATGTTATATTTCAACAAAGCAACTCAACATTCCTTTGTTACGAGTTCTAAAGCGACATTTTAAAATTAGTAACAAAAGCTGGGCTCATGTGTTAAACTGTCAACTTTATATCTGTAGTGGACGGAAGTAGTTCTTCACACAAAAGATTTTTTTTTAAAGACTTTTGTACTGACTTTTGCCATCAAACTGTTGCATAAATGCAATATCAAACTCGTAGCCACCTGATATCTGTCTATATCAGCATAGCAGTGATTCGGCTGCAGACATGAGGCCACAGGCCGACAGCCATGATGATATAGATCCATTTGGTAATACCACCAAATATTTTCTTCATTACATGTTACCATACAAAGCTAATATAAATGTCATGCATCACGTGAGAAAGAGGTGAACAAAGAATAAAGGTCAAAGATAATGTCTTAATTATAATCCACAAGTAATTCCAAAACAGGTAACTCCACAGCAGGAGGGTAGAAACATTCACATTCACATTGACAAGACCGGATGACAAACACTGAACTGAGTACAACTTATAAAGGTAGGCTAATGATTGGCAGACAGGTGCAGGTGATTAACTAATAATGACAATAACAAGGACAGGAACACCATATATGGGCACATGAGGGAAAAACCAATACAGATAGTCCAGGGGTGTGACAGTAAGCTTATATAATGTGAAAGTTAATAAATATGTTTCTTCAGTTTCTCATGGAAATGACTGACAATCTGTGCTGCAAATACTTAACTCTGGTTCATGCCATCTTCCATCCCTAAAGTGTCTGTGAACAATTACAGCTGAATTTCTCATTCTCATTTTTTCAATTAACCAAGGACACATGGGAAATCAACTGTTGCCCCACAACGGTTTGGGAAAGTTTGTATATTCATCCTCACACTCAAAAGCTCACACATGCTGAGACAGCCCTTATAATATGAGTAATGGACTAACTGACAGAGCGAGTAATTGATTTGAAATATCAACAGGGCTGAATAACCTCTACATGTAATTCGAGCCCATGTAACTTTAAGTGGATGGCACTTGAGTTGAATGCTCTTTGCAATAGAAGAGCTGTGCACTTGAATCATCTGTTGAGATGCTTAATGTTTACTGCTGAGAAGCAGGTGATTTATATTTCATATTTACTGTAAATATGCAGTCACATCATGATGACAGAATTTGTTTAGCATAAATGAATTAAGACTGAAGTGAAGTATGAAAGTCAGTATTGCTCAGCTGGATGTAGTGTTGGATGAGTGGTTGGAAAAAAAAAAAAAAAAAAATATTTTACGCTCCACAAACCATTGCATCTGATGTATGCATGTGCCTGAAGCTGAATATCTCAGTCTGAAATGCACAGATAATGACTTCGAATTCAAACAAATGATAAAAAAAGTAATTATCAGAAACTCTTTGTCTGACAGTACAGTATTTTAGATAAACAACTGAAACTGTAATACAAATTTAATAAAAACGTTACTGAGTGTGTGAGTGAATGAGTGTAAACTCAATATCAATGAAAGCATTGCAGTTGAATTGTCATGGCAACCAGATACATCAGATACATCACACTTTGATTTCCTGCAAGGACTGCCCTGAAAAGGTAGCTAGAAGCATAGAAATATATAAGTTAAAGCCTTATTCATTGAGGTGTACATATAAGGACTTCTTCAGTGTCACTTCTCACACACGCACACATGTGGCACTAGTTTTACAGTGTCATTGGATCTGTTGAAACTGGCCAAGCGTTCAACCACCGAAGACTGGCGCAAATTAAATTTGTGTTACATGTTTGAAATAATTTGAGATGAAAGAATAAAGAATTGGATATGCTTTGTATGGGTTCTGCAAGCAATCTTTTCAATGGCTTTCAAAAAGTGGTGGAGGGAATAAACACGATTTGACAAAAACAACTTGCAAACAAAACAAAGTTTTGGGGACATGGATTATTCAAAATGTAATAATTTTTTATTGATAATACATATATGCTGTATGTTAACTATGAAGGTAACAGAAATACATTTAAAATGGGCTTTTCATAGTTTGGGCAAACTTTCAGTTTTATACCAATACAGATATGAATAATTTTGCTTTTGCAACAGATACAGATATTGGCTTCACTGAACACGCCTGGAGAGTTCTGCAGTTATAATTTGTAGGTCAACCCAAAAGTTAGCATCACCCTGGTTCCCACGACAAAAACCCAATAGGATTTTTCCATTGGTTTATGGATTATTGCAGAAAATAAGCTCTGTGAGCAACAAAAGTTTATGATTCTCACACATTTTATCATGATAGTCTTCACAGATTAACACAACTTTTATACATTTTGAAGCGTACACTCTTAAAAATAAAGATGCTTTAAAAGGTTCTTTACAGCAATGGCATAGAAGAACCAATTTTGGTTCCACAAAGAACCAGTCAGTTAAAGGTTCTTTAAAGAACCATCTCTTTCTTCCCTTTTTATTATCTGAAGAACCTTCTTTTGACAGAAAGGTTCTTCAGATGTTGAAGGTTCTTTATGGAACCATTTAGACAGAAAATGTTTTAAGGTTTTAAGAGTGTAAATACATTTGACAGTAGTAAAAAGTAGTAAAAAGCTAAACATAGGCTAACAAACTACAGTATGTTCGCATTATTTCAACATCACCACCATTACGTTTAGTGAGTGGATGAGTAGTGAATAGATGAGTTTACCTGTTTGGTGTGAACCTAATAAATTAGGTTATAAAAATGTTGTGGGAACATCGTTTTGAAATGTTTCTGAAACATTGACATGTCCAGTTTTCTTGTTGTAATTCTAATTTAAATATAATAATATAATTTTAAGGTCACACACATTTTTCTTACATCGTTCTACTAAATTAATTTTCACCCAAAATATAACCTTTCAAATATCCAGTTTTCTTGTTGATAATATTGTTTTAAGGTTACAAAAATGTTTCTTAGAATGTTGAAGTATAAAAACATCATAAGGACTTTTTAAACATGCTGTTCTAAAAATGTTTTCTCTCAACATTATAAGTATGTTAATCATCGGATGCCCATTTTCCACAAGTTGATATGATTCTTTAGGGACTTAATGAGAAGTCTATAACATACTTTGGTTAAAATTTCTTAGTGGTAGTGTAGAAAACACACCTTTTTTACCTTTTCCAGCCTTTTACAGAGCGAGACATTATGTTGCATTTGCCTTTAAATGTTAATGAGCTCTGCTCGCCCCGCCCCTCTCTGAGCCGTTCTGTTTACTTTAGCCGCATTTAACATTAGCCGCGTTTAGCCGCAAAACTTGCTAATTAACACATTATTAAGAAAGGTGATTTGCAAAGATGCATAAATACGCCTTATACTCACTTCTGCTTATCGGCACACATTGTGTACACACATTTATGTTCAAACAACATGTAAAAGTGAGTTTGGCATCCAGTGACCCCTTTAAGAAACTTCTGTCCTAGCATTTTTGTCTGTTTGTTTGTTTTGTTTAGCTTTTTTTATTTTATTATTTTTTATTTTTTATTTGTATGCCTTCATTTAGATAAGACAAGTCTTGGGGTAGGGGGATGTCGGGACTCAAACTCCGGACACCTGAAGTATAATGGCGCTACATGTCGGCACGCTGTTGTCCTAACATTTAGGTAACTTTTAAAAAATGGGTAACACTTTAGTATAGGGACCAATTCACACTGTTAACTAAGTGGCTTATTAGCATGCCTATTATTAACATATTTGCAATTTATCAGTACTTATAAAGCACATATTCTGCATGACCATATTCTACATCCCAAATCCCAATAAACTACCTTACTAACTATTAATAAGCAGCAAATTAGAAGTTTATTGAGGGTAAAGTCATAGTTAATGATTTGTTAATAGTGAGAATTGGACATTAAAATAAAGTGTGACCAAAAAACGTTAGTGAAAGTTTAAAAAAAAAAAAAAAACCTTGAGCTTGTGTTAACCATAGACTTTATTTCAGACATTTAACCAAAAACCCATCATCTTCAGGATGATGGATCCAGAAGTGTTAAATGCCAACTCATTTCTGAGCCTACAAAAATACATCACACATGCAGAAATCTAATCTGTAGTTGAATTAAGCATTAAACTTCATGGTGCAGTGCTACTAACTGCAGTTTTTCCTCCTCAAGAGGTGCTGAAATTTCTTTAGGTAAGCATCCCGCACTAACAGGCCCCACTAGTGCTTAGCTCCGCTCGCTGACCTTTAATTCCACTCAGACCGTATACAAATGACTTCAGTCAAGCCCACTCAGAACACGCACGCACAAGCGAAGATACTCCGAGTCGATTGTTGCCACTCCACTCTCTTTCTCTCTCTCTCTCTTTCCGCGGCATTATCTCCTCGCCTCCGCTCTAATGACTTCCCGCCGAGAGAGGCCCTGGCGAGC